>NC_030440.2:13908288-13963288 GCF_001660625.3 Ictalurus punctatus | reverse complement strand
CACCCTCTATGTTCTTAAATTTTGAAGGCCTGGAAAGCTGGAAGCACGTAGATGATAACATAGATCCTCTTTCAATGTAAATCTGTACATGCAGATGATTGCTGATATTTTATGAAATCTGTTATTACATAATGACACATTGGAGCTTATTGATTTTGTTTAAAGCACGTATATGTAGATTTGGGTGCGTGTTTGTAGAAAAGATTTTGCCGTCCATAGTCACGCTGTAAAACTAAACATGACTTGGTTAATCAGATTTTTATTTTTTATTTTTTAAAGTAAGAGAAGAATTTTAACCTGAAACGTTGCTCTGATTGTCCTGCATGTGTTCCTGTGCGCCAGATGATAATCCTGTGCGAGGCGCAGCAGTTTAAGGTGGCTGTAAACGGCGCTCATCAGCTGACCTACAAGCACCGCGTGCAGGACCTGAGCCGCGTGGACGAGCTGGAGCTCACCGGAGACCTGGAGCTGCTGGATGTTAAGATATGGTAACCGACCCTCCTTCTGAACTCTGCAGCTTCAAATAAAGATGTCTAGAATCAACTCGATCAAAAATCTGCTGACGTAGTGTGTGCACAGAACCAACTAGACTGGCTTTTAAAGCACATGAGGTCACGGCTTTGGCTGTATGATTTAATACCACTGCAGTTTAAAATGTAACCACTTTAGCATCTACTAAGCTTTTAAGAAATAACAGTCATGACTTAGGCATGAGTTACTGTTTTTCGGGATTGTGTATCAAAAAGTTTTGCAGTAAGGAACATTTGAACCAATTGTGCATAATTTTCACTGTACGTCAAAAAAACTAAATATCAGCCAGGACATGTTTAGTGTCTGACTTTGGCTTTTTTGGTATTGCACTGAAGCTACAAGGTCGATGTGTGATGCAAACTGCCTACTCAGTAGTTTAATATATATATATTTTTTTAATTGCTTATGTGGTTTTTGACACACTGTTATTGATAAAAATGGACAAAGCGGCCATTTTGAATTCCCCAACATGTACACTACCAGTCAAATGTTTAGACACACTCATTCGTTATTATTATTTTTTTCCACATTTTCACATGTTGTGATTAAAAAATCCAAAATAAATCAAAATAATTTAATATTTTATCATCTTCAAAGTAGACCCCCTTTTTGACTAGAATTTCCAGAAATGTATTCTTGGCATTTTCTCACCCGATTTCTTGAGGAATTCCCCGAGATGCTTTTTAAACACAATTAAAAGGAGTTCCCACCTACCCTGGACTCTTATTGGCTGCTTTTTGGAATATTTCGCTCAGAGTCGTTAAAAAAAAAAATTTGTTTGTAAACAAAATATTATTTTTCGAGAGTCGAGTGTCCACAAACTTTTGACCGGTAGTATAAATAGTTGTCACTTGTCAGACTCAGGAAAGCGCTTAATGTTAGAAGGCAGACTTGTACGTTTCGGATGATTATACAGTTACATTTACATTTGTATGTTTAATGAATGAATACAGTATGTATGTAGCACACAATAAGATGAGCGTGTGACAATTTAGACATGCAGTTTGCCCAGTGCTCAGCTTCCTTTATTCATGTGCCTCATAGCTCTAGGGAGGATTATGTACATTTAGTTTGTTCCTTGAATATGTGGGTCCATGGAGAGATGGGTAACTGAATTCAAGACCGAATTAACAGCCTGCCGCTCTGATTGAAAAAAAAAAAAAAAAAAAGCGAAAGAAAGAAAGAAAAAGGACGCCTTTTTGTTTTTGATCTCATTTTGCTAGAAGAGGAAGACATGTAATACACAAGGTGATCACGTGACCTTGATATATCGACTGATGTATGAAATGCAAGTTTGAATATATTGTTTAAAACATTCCTTGAGGACATGATATGGAATACCATGTCGGAAAATCTAGACCAGAGTAAAAATAAAAAAAAACCTATTATAAGCAATCTAATAAAGGTAAACATATCAAAGAAGCATTAAAGAATCACGCCGATGCTGCTTCAGGCCCTGTGGGCCAGCCATGTAGTTTACACACATTATGGGTATGAGTCAGTTTTACTCCGAATGGATCGTTTTACGAGCAGGTTTCGTGTTTTCAAGAAGAATCTTCAGGCAAGGCGGATTTAATATTATCCTACTTATTGCACTATTGAAGAAACAAGTTTGCAGTTAGGAGTAAGTGAAGAAAATGTTTGAAAGAAAGGAAAACCTCACATACTTGAGGTTGAATGCTTAATTAACCGATTAGCAGACGTCTAGTTTAATGTCCACCCAGATGTTCAGACAGATGCATTTGCTGTAAGTGTGTCAGGAAGCCCTCGAGATCCAAGGGCAAATTTCAGTTCATCAGCAGCCTGTAGTGTACGCAGATTTCCATTAAAACAGTTCATTAAATCTGACACCAGAACGTGCCGAAACATGCTGAAACGTGCTGGTTTGCTAACGGCACAATTTAAGACAAAGTGTCCTTGAAGTACCAGTGGAAAAGAAATGATTCCTAATGATTTAGGCTTTACATATGGAAACATTGTACAGTCTAATTTCAGGTTAATAATTAGCAATGCATGTTAAGAGATTTAATGATATAGTTGATGAATTGTTGCCCCCCCCCCCCCATTTATAATCTGTAACGTGCTGACCAATGTATCTATACAAGTTACACACACGTGTAGTATTTCTGTCCTTCTTTCTATAAAACATTAATGAAAATTTATGAATAAAGTGAATGTCAGGAAACAGTTTTCTCCTTGCTCCTAGTGGGATAAGTGGATGATTGCATCATGGTGTTTTGTTTGTTTGTTTGTTTGTTTTTGTTTTTTAATAAACCAGCAGTCAGTTATTTAAGACCCAGTGTGTGAGATAATGTTAATGTTCATGTGTACAAAAACAGGTTAATTAAGTATAACCATCCTTGCTGAAGCTGTTAAATCCAGTAACAGCTCATCTGTCTTCTCCAAACAATTTAGTGATTGTTGTGGCCAAAAATGCTCGACCCCCCCCCCCCCCCCCCCCGCCACCTCAATAGGGATAAATTCACACACTTAAAATCTGTATCCTGTGTTTATATGTTTCTGCTTTGAAACAATGACCATTGTTAAAAGTGCTATACAAATAAAATTGAAATGAACTGAATTAAAATCTAAAGTGAAAACACAGATAGATGGACCCTGACTAATGTTCACTGGTAATGTCTTCCAAATTCTGGTGCATAAAAACAAAAAGCTGTTTCGCCAAACTTTTTTTTTTTTTTTTTTTTTTTTTTTTTTTTTTCCATTTTCATATGTGAAATATAAAGAAGGATCGGACAAGATGATATTAAGACACAATTTGGAGCATCATTTATCAGTTTTATCAAAATATTAGTCAGTTCTAAAGGAAACAGGCCATGGAATGATGCGGAAACTGCTGTTAAACGATGTTGTGTTGGTATTCTCGCTGTTGCGTTAGAAGAAATGCAGTGGGGGGGCGGGGCAGGGAGATTTATACAGGGAAATGTTTCAAGCGTGTGAAGGAGAGTTGATGTCATTTTTTCAGATCTCATGAACATTGTTAAGTGCTGTAGCGGAACAAATTCGTCTTTTACTAGGAACAAACGTGAGTTTCGTCTGTGTGTGCTTCGAAACTGATATATGATCATAATACATGAGAATGCAGTGTTTGGCATGTATACTGGAAAATATTTCGTTTTCTATTTTTAAAGGCGAGAAAATGAAATTAAATGAAATTGTGTAAACAGGGTCCCCCCCTTGGAGAATCAATTCTAGCCGTTTGCATACAAAACTGTAGATTCCATACAAATTTGCAAATTTATTGACAAGATTATCACCTCTACAATGGGAAATCATTGGACTTGTATTTGGCACATAAATCACATCACCATAATGTGTGATTCAGACATATCAAAAAGATCTGATGCAATATCGTGATGTTAATAAGCCCACTGTCATATTGCCATATTGCCGGAATGATATTGTCAACAGAAGCCCAGAGAGATGTAGAAAGGCAGTGAGATTGCATTTACACCAACTGTCTTTAGTGTTCAGCTCTAGAAAACATCCACCGTCTGAATCATGGACAGCGTGTGAAGGAGAGTGATGTACTTCTTCCAGAGCTCATGAACGTTTCTAAGTGCTATAGTAGAACATCTTGGTTTCTCGATGAACTCGATGAACTTACTAGGAACAAAGGTCAGATTTGTCCACATGTACATCAAAAAATGATATCTTAACATGTGAAAATATCCTGAATAAAGGTTTGTTTATCTAAGTAAGGAATAAACACTTTGGGGGCATGCTGTTATAGGAAAATAATCAATGACGCAGTTAATGTTACCACCCAAAAGGTGATTATTTTCCAATAATAGCACATCAGTGCATAGTGTTTCATTCCTCTTATACCACAACAATTTGATAATGACTGTGATTTTCAACAACGTATCATACTATTTATCCATTTACAGTTACTTTTACCATTGTGGAATGATTTTATGATGCAAATTAGTTCGGGTTTTTCACTTGCGTTATAGCAGCTATGTCAGTCGTTTCCTAACCTGCCTCTCTTTAGCGCTCTCTTGAAGTTAATGAGACGAAAAATACAGCTTGCAACGTTACCGAAAAACTTAAAAGCACAAACTCCTCCGTCCTGACGGATCTCCTGTGGTGTTAGAAAGTGCTGACGCTGGAGTCTCCTTCCTTAAATCTTCAATAAACGTCTCCTCACCGAAAAACCTCACATCATCAACGCCTTTCATCTGTTTATTATTAGTCTATACAGTGCTTTTGAATTAGCCATTACTATAGAAACGATAGCGTATTATAACGAGCACATTAATATAAACCTGTGATTTGCCTTGCAGCCGGGACTACTTTCACCAAACAAATCAACACCTTCTGACCAAACTGAGTCAAGAATTCAACGGCGCTGTGGTATAATGTTTATCACGACTATTATTATAAAACAACTATATGATTATGATGCATAGTTCTAGTCGGGTTTTTTTTTTGCTCGTCTTGTTCTATTAGCAGGTCATTCTTGCTTCGTTCTACAAATAAATCAATCAAGCAAAAGAATATCATTTCAAGCTTGTAATGAGTAAAATGATATTTAATATTTAATATAGGCTTAGTAATCTTACGTTTGTTTTGTTGCGGTGTCGTAACGAGAAGTGTTCGATATATTCGCTTTATCCAAGACACTTTCACTTGCCAAGATATCTTTTGTTTTCAGTGTGTTGATAAAGTGTGATCCTTTAATACAGAGTTCATTTTGAGGCATAGTGCGAGAGCGCTAACAGATCAGCTCTCCTGCGTAAGCACACTGGAAGAGCTGGAAGACTGCTCTTGGGACTTTTATTTATTTATTTATTTATTTATTTATTTATTTATTTATTTATTTATTTGAGGCTGTTCTATCTTGCAGTGTCTGAAAAAGTAAAATGTCACCGGAGGTGTTTCATCGTCCTATTAAATTATGGCTTTTGGCTCTGCGCTTTCTGGGATTGTCACACGGAGCTGAGCTTCACCAGGCCGCGTACCGAATCCTCGTGCAGCGAGTCCTGGCTGGCCGGGTCATACAGCTGCACTAGGTGGGCGGCGCAGGGCAGCGCCATGGCCGGGGAGGGCATCTCCTCTGGGCTGGCGAAGGCCTCGTGGCTGAGTTGGTGGTGGTGGCAGAGGCTTTCAGGGTCATGTAAAGCCAAAAGCTCACCCCCGCAGCCCAGACTGGTGGTGGAGGAGGGCAGCGAGGGGTGAAGCGAGCACGGCATAACCACTGACGGTTTGACCTGCAGGACAGCGCCTCCGCTCAGCAGCACCGGCTGGGCGTGAAGGAGAGGCGTGGTGGCGGCGTGCAAAACGAATTTGGTGCTCTGGATGCATTGATCTTGGTGACACTTGGAAAGAGGGAGGGAAAAAATTGAGAGAATGTGTTAAACGAGAAATCTATGTTTCTGAGCATGGGATTAAAAAACTAGTTTAACGCTGGATCGGTTATGGAACGCTCAAGGTTATGCAGATAATATTATTGCAGCTTAATGTCACTTGAATCAAGTATATGAAAATGAGGCCAAGATTTTGGGTGAGGGAGACTTTCACTGTTGGCATCATAGCCCCAGTTCAAAAAGTAAATAAGTGAATTGAATTATTCCTTTAATAATTACTGACTTTTGTCTCATACACACATCTTACCATATGACTCTGGAGCTGAGTTGTAGGACATGCGTTGGTCCCATTTGACTGAGATGCTGCCTGAGGGGCATCTGTTTCTACAGGCCCCCTCCTGTCAATCAGACTGAAGTACAGAGAGAGATGGAAAGTGAGAGAGAGAGAGAGAGGGAGAGAGATGGATGGACAGACAGAGACTGGAGCAATTAGGTGCTTTGAGCAAAAAGAGTGTGTGAGTCACTGAGCGTGGGTGAACACAGAAGAATGAATGAGCTTGAGGGAATCAAGAGGGTCTCTGCCTCTGCCTTCCTGTGTGTTTGTATGAGTGTGTGTGTGTGTGTGTGTCGCAAGGCACTTCCTCCCACTCCGCATGCCCACACGCGAAACAGATGGCATCCACTTGTACCAGCCCTGATCCAGCTCCGTTTTGATGGGAAACTTGCTAATGGTGTGTAAAACTGTGCGTGCGTGAGTGTGCCTCATAAATCTGCTTTACATAAAGCAGAGATGCTGAGGCTCATTCCTAAAGATCCTGATGATTTTCCACTGCGCAGTTTTTAGTTTAAACACACCTGGCTCTGATCTTCAGCCGCTTCGGATTAAGACTGGAACTAAACTGCGTAGTGTTTATGCAGGAACGGAGCAGAGCTGCCGTGATTATAAACTATAATCAGCGAGGAAGAGAAGAGAAGCACCTGGCACGCCAAAGATACAATCTAACTATGGATAAGTTCCAGATGCTCGAAGTCACGTCTTGGGCTAGGCAATGTTAAATAGCGATTATGCCATAATAGACTTTTCTCAGATATCAGGATGACTAAAAAATCCTCCAAGATTTACAAAAGCTTCATTGTCTTTGTACTCACATGCCTATGTTAATAAACGTCAGTCGCCCGTAAGTTACCAAGCACGTTCACGGCACACCTGACGCAAAGAAGCAACGTTCAGACAGCTGACAACGACGATTAAACGGTGCTAAATCTCCCAGTAATGCAGCTCGACCACACTGCGACACTGGCTACCATCGACACACATCAAGCCTTCTGCTTTTTATAGGGTGCCATTACTTTTGTCCTAATTGAATAGCTCTTCTAGTTTGGGATTGTGGTCTTACAAGTCATCAATATACATATACATACGCAAAACTTTCATTAAATTTGCATGTGCAATAAGCCAGGTAGACAATTCGACTCCTTGTACACGAACTCTAATAAGATAAACATAACTAAGACGATTTTCATGAACACCTTTGAATGATTTACAAACACATGTAGTAAACGATACCCACTGTTATTCAAATTAACCAGCAGATGACCAAGTAGGTATTAAAGAGGCAGTCTGTAAAGATGGTTTCATATCTACATAATCATGCAGTTTTAAAGACACTTTAGTACAACTGGGATTTTGCATTGCCATGCAATGGATCAAACTCTTCAGGTTTCTTCTATTTCAGCTTACTCTTTATATAATTCTGGCCTGGAAATTAGCTCCGCCCCTAATCAGTTCTGCCCATTCTTCCCTAAATGGCATTTCATGATGCAAGGTTCAATACAAATTTTTCAAATGCCTCAGAAGTGCTTAACGCCTACATCACACACGTGGCCAAGTCTGCTACATAAAGCCCAGTTTGACTGTAACAAATCAAATGCTGAATATACTAATCACCTCAAAGTATTTTATTGCTTTTTCTTATACTTACAAACAGGTTTGTCTGTTTAAGTATATAAAATCTGTTTGTTATTTTGTTGACCCGATAATAAACTTTACTCGAGCTAATGCAGTAATGGAACAGCCCTTAAGGTGGCATGATTGACTACGTTTACATGCACATCGACTTCCGTTTAAGGTCTGTATATTCGGATCGCAGCCATATTCCGAATACGATGTTTATATGCGTACAGGCATCGGAATATTCCAGTATGCATGGTTGTTGTACGTCTGCCCATCTACACATGCTTTTTCTTTCCTGCTGTTATTTCCCAGGAGATTCAAGATGCTGCCATTGCTACCCACAATTCCTTGCACACACATATCTCCTTTCAGTGGATTTTCTGTATAAGGTGTTTACATGCAACAAATTTCCGATTAAAACAGGCATATTCCAGGAGTGGGAATCCGAATTTGGGGAATCAGAATATCGTCTTAATCTGAATCGGACACTGCGGCGTTTACCCGACTCGATACTGATTAGAATATTGGCAAATTTCAATTACTATCGGCTTATTGATGTGCATCTAAACGTAGTGATTTCCTAAAGTGGGATTTAGTGAGGGCTAATCAACAAGGACAGGTTAAAAACACCACTGAAATATGGAAATCATTAGAGGACGATGCAATCAAAAATGAAAAGAGGACATTTTGAGGTTTGTTTTTCAATACTGCTCCTGAGAATGCTGTTCTGGTGGTTCAGAGATGCAAGACACTGCAGTCTTTTAGTGTGAAATACTACAGTTCAATCTGTGATGCAACCACAAGCTGAAAGCATAGTGCAGGCCAGGGGTATTCAACTAAAATTGATAAAGGTCGGTTGCTTACAGAGCGCTGGATAAGCAGCTAACGTGACCGAACGGTATCAACGATGACCTTCTAATGCTTAAGCTTTAATTATTACTTTATGGGTATAAAGAAGACAATTTGAAGTACTGTTATTTTATTCCATAGTGACACTTCATATTACCAGTTTTGATTCATGGCACAGTGTTTGAACACATACGAGACAACTATTTTGAATTTGACGCTGGGAGAATACTTCACATACTACGCATACTGTACTACTCTGTCCATTCGTCTTTAAGCTTTCTGTTTTCATTGATAAAAATTTTAAATATGCCATGTCATCTGTTTGAAAATAAGACTAGAGAGGATAAGTGATATAAGAAGCTAGTCTCTGGTCTGATGAGCTGCCTTTCATCTAAATACAGGGTGTCCCAAAACTCTCCATACATAGGGGAAATTAACACTTTTTAGCAAAATGTCTTCCAAAATTCATACTTATTTTATTTTTTTAATTTTTTTTTTCAGATAGGCTTTAAGAATGCCTTTGACAAAAGAAGAACGTCTTGAAATCATTCTCATGGCTGGATCGGGAAGCTGTCGCAAGGTTGTGGTGGACATTAAAGGGGACCTATTATGCAAAATTCACTTTTACATGATGTTTGAATATAAACGTGTTACCTACAATGGTAAAAATCCACCTTTTTATATTCCCCATAATTCATAAACAGTGTCTCAAAATGAGTCGTTCGTGTTTTCTATCCAATGTGATGTCACATTAGAACAGGCCCCGCCCACGACTGGTGACAGACTCTGCCCTATTGGCATAGATCCTCCCCTGAGTGAGCTGCACACAGTCCGCCATGTTCTCCGTGCTGGAGCAGCTATAGTGATAAGAAGAATGTCTCAGCTTCGTAGGCCTTGTGAGTGTTCTGTTGGTTGTAAGAATGAACATAAGAGTCTTCATGTAATCCTGGCATCAGAGGCACTGAAGACGGAGTGGAGTAGTTTTATTTTTGAAGGAAATGTACCCCAAAAAATAGCTATGTTCGTATATGTTCGAATCATCGTACACCAGACTGCTTTATGAACGAGGGTCAATACAAAGCAGTATTTGCTGAAGTTGATTCTCAAAACATGGATCAGTACCAACTGTTCGTGATCCAGCTTCATATAAAGAACATGTAAGTATCGCACTTTATATTTTGTGAATGTTTGCAAATTCACCTTTCCGTATTAGCAAATAGCAAATTCCACGGCTAATCCGGCTAAAGTTACCGTTGTCTCTGACTGTGTTCACGGAGACCAGAGCTATGTCATCATTATCAATTTTAACCTGAAAACAGGTTACTGTCTGTATAATTCACACATATAGGGCCGAACACCGGTATTTACGGTGTCAGTCATACCGGTTCTCCTGATTTGTTGTTGTTGTAGTATCTGAAGCACGAACTGTAAAGGCAGAGCACTCTTCCGGAAAGGGGGCGGCTCAACTCAGCAGCTCATTTGCATTTAAAAAGAGACACATGAAAACAGAGTATTTTTGCTTCCACCCAAAAAGGGGCATTTACAGCATGGTATAATCGACCGAGAAGTGTATGTCCACGAACATCCAGTGATGAAGGTACAACCGACATGGTGCTGGCAAATGTAGTCCCCTATATATGGAGACTTTTGGGACATCCTGTAGTTTCCAATAGTTTCCAATGAGTTTAGATAAATGCATGTGATTGGATAATAGTGGATCTGCTACAGAAGCCAAACTGGTTTGTTTAAAAAAAAAAATCAAATAAAAAAAAGAATCAGCTTTTTTCATGTTTTTTTTTTTTTTTTCCACGTACTTGGTTTGGTCTGCTGGAATACTTCTCAGGACCATGGTCCACCAGTCCATGATGCACTGCAGAAGGTTAGTGTCCAAACCATGTATCAAGTAGGGTGAACAGTGCAAAAGGGCATGTGTTAGCTATTAAAAACTGGCTTATGTATTCAGCTCTTGGTTAAATGACTATATATTTTTTTGTATATCCTTAGACGTGCACTTGAATGGAAAAACTTCCGAAATTTGCATGTGAAGGCTGCATAGTAAGAGCTCTTTCTTAAACACTAGCAGGCTCAGGATTCTACAGCACAACCTGCTCTCTAAGAGAATCTCATAAAGAGTCTAGAGACACATCAGTCATCTTCATACACGAGCAAAACGCTGAACTCAACACGAAGCCTAATCAGATCCCTGAATCAGTGAGTGAATATAATTACCTCCTGAGCATGCAGATGAAGATCTCAGTTGAAAAAAAAGATTTTTGTTTCCCGTTTACAATAAGCCATAGCAGTGTGATTTATTGAAGAGAGAAAGAACAGCAGTAATAAAGAATGGCAATAGGATAAACGATGGGGGTCGAGTGACGCTGGCTCACCTGGGCGGTAACGGGCTACACAGAGCAGCGCAGCAGTTGGTGAGGATGTTGCCGTAGCTGTAGGGGTTGTAGTTGTCTTTGCTTCGTTTGGATGACCATGAACCTTTAATCTGAAACACACACATGCATCGAGATGTGAGATGGTGTACTAGAATCTGAGTATACAGCAAGTAGGTCAAGTAAAATCATTATACTGTTTATAGTGTTAAATCATTATACTGTTTCTGCTTTACCAGCAGGACAGGAAAAGGTGACGTAAATTAAATTTGAAGTGCAACGTTCAAATGAATCCAAATGATAAACAGAATTGACATATTTCATTTACTGTATCTATGTATTGTACACACTAATTCATTCGTTTACATCAATAGCATTTGGCAGACACCCTTCTCCAGAGCGACTTCCAGAAGTCTCTATCAGTAAATACATCCTGATACTGGTTCACTAGGTCACGGACTAAGTCTAAAAACTCTGTTGAGGAGGTGATGTAGTGAGAACGCACACGTTTATTTTTTAATAAATAAAATTGCTAATTTAAGTACTTTAAGTAATTCGTAATATAAAGAACAAATGAAACATTACAAAATGTCGGCGAGATTACCCTTACTCATTCAAATCATAATGAATTCTTTTCATAAACTACTAAAAGCCAAAAAGTGATCCTCTCAACAAATACATTTGAATAAATAATCTACCCTTTAATGTCATCCTGAATGTTTGAGCAGATACTGTGATGTGGTAAGAAGCATCATATTGCCTGGAAGGTTGCCATGGTTATTTCCATAATGTTCCACATGTTTCCATAATATAACAGTTCAAGCACTGGATATACTGTAGTTATGTAACTAAAAATAAGGTTTCTTTTAGTCACGGGGCTTTAAATCTCACATGTAATAACAGTCATACACAGACATTATTTTCTTGTTTCCTGTTTTATAACTCAAACCAGCAAAAGACACACACACACACACACACACACACACACACACACACACACACACACACACACACACACACACAGACACACAGAGGAAGGCCTCTGGGCCAAATAAAGCCTGCTTCCCAATCTATCATACCTCTCGAGCATTTCCTCTGATCAGTTCTTTGAGTTTAATATGGCTAGATACACAAGTACTGGGTTGTGTAACTGCCTGAAATATCTGCTGTATTTTGTGTCACATATACAGGAAATGTATAGTATATTATATTATATTATATATATGTAGTATTGGCCATGACTACATTCCTTAACGTGATAGTAATATGGAGTTTATTTCTTGTCAAAAGTAATCATACATAGTCCATAGTTAATTTCGTTAAACTGTGTTCTGATTTATTTGTTTGTTTGTTTTTTAATGTTTTTGTGTGTATGGTTCTCAGGAATTTTTCAAATCATGATAAATACATTCAGGTTGTAGTTTAATTTTCACTGTATGGAGTAAATGATTACTATTTTAACAGTCTGTAGCCACGACTCATTTAGTTTCAGCCCTGTCCCCTTCATCTCTCTGGAGCTATCCATCTGGCCCAGCCCCTCCTTTATCTCTCTGGAGCCAACCACCCAGCCCCATGCCTTCAACCCTCTCTAACTAACTATGCACCTAGCCCCACCCGCTTCAGCACTCTGGAGCTCTGCCTTCTCAGCCCTCTAAAGCATTGGTCACCAACCCTCTTCCTTGAGATCTTCCTTCCTGCAAGTTTCATCTCCAACCAAAATCTAACATCACCTGTTTTAGTTGATCAAGAACTTCTCAAGGCGATGATTAGATGGTCAGGTGGGCACCATTATGGTTGGAGCTAAGGTCTTCAGGAAGGTAGATCTCCAGGAACAGGGTTGGTGACCACTGATCTAAAGATACATACCATTCAGCCCTTTTAGTTCTCTGAAGCTTTATATTTCACCCCATTAACTTAGTGCTCTGAGGCTATACACTTGATCCTGAAGTGGTGAATTTGTAAATGCATAAATTGTTACTCATGATTGAAACGAGGAAGTAATATGTATGAAGTGTGAAGTAATATGAAGTAATATGAGAATTTGCAATCATCAGGTGCAGTTTTATGGATCATGATGTCATTGTTGCAACTCTGATTAGTCCTGGATTTCTAGTGATGGAAACCATGTTTGAGGTTAAATAGGCAATATGTGAAAGAACAGTCTCAAGAATTTTTAGAAGCATGGGTCATCTTTACCCCATTCTCAGAAGTGTGGGTCATCTTTACCCCATTCTCAGAAGTGTGGGTCATGTTTAGCCCATGGTTCAGATTCTGACTGGTAAAGATAAAATGGGTGAGTAGTGTGGGTTTACTGGGTGACCCTTCCTGAAGGTTTTGAGTTCAAATCCCAGGGCTACCCCAGAACCAGCATTGGGCCTTTGAACAAAGCCCTGCTCAGCTGTAAGCAGGTACGGTATCCCATCTCAATTGTAAGACACTTTGGATAAAAGCGTCTGCCAAGTGAATAAAATGTTCAACAAGAAAATACAAAGAGAAAGAAGGAGTGCGAGGAGCGTGAGTTATAGAGAAGGAGTAAGTGAGTGATGACTGTGATACTCACATCCTCGTTGGTAGTCAGGTTGGAGCTGATCAGGTAGGTGTGGAAACCCGACAAACCCACGATGGACCAGATGGAGAAAAAACACACGACCACCTCCAGCACAGTGTGCCAGTAAAGGAAAGGAGAACACAGCAAGGTTTCCATGGCAACACAGCCCTGTCTTTCTCTCTATCTCTCTCTCTCACACACACACACACATTCTCTCTTCCTGACACAATAGAATTAGAATTGATCAATCGTAATGCTAACAGCTGGATTAAGTCCAACAGCGGGAAATGTTCCTCTCACAGCAGAGTTAATGATCCAAGTGTGTCACAGCCACTGATACAGGATGTATCATATCAGATATAGATGCGCATACAAATAAATAAAGGGTTTTCAACCTAAAGGTTTTCTATCCCTGATTTTATTCCAGCTTAAAAGCAAGTACTTGTGTTTAAAGTCAGTGGTCTAGACGCTATTGAAAAATCCTGTCTCGGACACCTCTACTCGCAAAAATAAATAAATAAATAAATAAAATCTGGCAACCTCAGAATGTGTGATCTACATGTAGGTAATTTTAATAATCATAATGGGACACAGAAAACCAACCTCTGTAAGCCGACTCTGAACACGAGGAACTTTCCCTGTGATAAATGTCGATATATCTTTTGAACATAATTCTCTGAATATAAATATGGAGCACTTGATATTATGCTTCGGTGGATGTCTTATTCCAAGTTAACACTGATACTATTAAAAAAAAAAAAAAGTGTTGTTTGCTGTCTTCTCTTAGGGTGGAGAGATACTAGGATGCTAGCCTTTTCTTTGCCAGATAATAATCAGAAGCTATTGTAATATGATGTTGACACGAAGCTAGGCTAGGCTAGGACAGAAACAGAAACTTCAACATCTTTATTGATGATGGAACTCATGATGATAGCAGCAGAATGAATTCAGAAGTTTACAGAAACAATCTGTCCTCCAATTTACAGAGAAATGCATCCAATCTAATTGGGAGGAACTTCATCATGCAGCAAGACAACGATCCAAAACACACTGCCAACTCAACAAAGGGCTTCATCAGGGTGAAAAAGTGGAAGGTTTTAGACTGACCAAGTCGATCACCACACCTTAACCCAATTGAGCAGCATTTCACCTCCTGAAGAGGAAACTGAAGGGAGAAACCCACCAAAACAAACAACAACTGAAAGAAGCTGCAGTAAAGAAGCCTGAAAAAGCAACACAAAAGAAAAAACGCAACAGTTTGGTGACGTCAGTGCGTCACCAGCTTGATGCAGTTACTCCAAGCAAGGCATAATGCAACCAAATATCGAGTGTTATTTACTTTAAGACTATCTGTTCCATTACTTTTGCTCACCTAAAAATGGCTGGTGTCACAAAAGGTGCCATGTTTTAATTAGTTATTTAACACATTGAGATGTAAATATCAGGAAATTAAAGCTGAAATTCTGATCTATCATCTCGTATCGTCTCCATCTTTTGATCACAAACCCAACTGTATAGCAAGAACATAAGAACTGGCCTTGCTGTTCCAATACTTTCAGAGGGGACTGTATATAATCCATGAAATGAATGGTACTGTTCCCTCATTGCAAGATGTACCTCCTAAATCCCATTTTAACCCTTAAATGGCAGTGGTGGCTGTTTATGCTTTGTTTTTAACCCAGTTTATCTTTTTAGTGCATGAAAAGTTCAGTTGCCCCATTTTTACCTTTAAGCTCAGAAAGAGTTGTTTTTTTTTGTGGCCCACAGCAGGGATTCTCAGCTCCTGGAAAGAAATGTACTTTACTGCTAAGATGCTGTATGTAATCCAATTCATCAGCTAGCTATCAGGCTTTTCGAAAATCAAATCATTTTTAACCTGTCATTTCCTGGACTGGAGTTGCTCTTCCACTGGACTGCAGTAGTGGGATCAGGGGACTCCCATGAGCCTGTGATTTTTAAATTGATCTAAGTCACTATATTTATTATTGAGCTCTTATAGGTATTAGCCTGTTTGACTAGTCACTAAAAATTGAATGGGTTTAATCCAAAATCCAGTAACTCAAAAACAAGTAGACTATAAAGAATGTCAACTTGGACAGCACAAGATTAGGAAACTTCATGGCTGTAAATAAATTGCTGTTAATTGTGTTCAGTGCTACTTGATGTTCGATTGCTAATTTAACCAACACTGTCATGGTGAGAAGTTTTTTATTTTTAAATGTCCAATTAAATAACAGTTTATTAACAGTTTGGTGCCACCAGTAGCCATGTTGGTTCTGTCTGTAAGTTGCTACAAGCCCCTCCCCTTCTGTCCTGTGGTGCATGATGGGACAGTTTAGTGCACACTTCATTTGTTTGGGAAATACAGTCAACATATATAATAGTGCACAAGTACATGATTAGAGACGCTTATAGTCCGAGTGTGTGTGTGTGTGTGTGTGTGTGTGTGTGTGTGTGTGTGTGTGTGTGTGTGTGTGTGTGTGTGTGTGTGTGTGTTAATAATTTGCTGAAAGCAGCAGGTGGACTTCGGCTAATGAACTCAGCCATAGGGAACCTCATCAGTATCAAAAAGTGGTGGAGAAATCATCTGCTTCTCTTTTTCTTTCTCACTGAACTCCACTTCTGTCTCTACACGGCTTTCTCTTTTCATAAAGAGCAAAAGTGGGTGTTCTCTCCAACCTCCTCTCTGACTTGCTCTTTGTCATTGGGGTTTGGAGGTGTGAAGGCCAGAAATAGACTGTTAGCATGCATCCTCCCACTCTCCCTTCAGCCCCCACACACACACACACACAGACACACAGGAGTTATTTTTTCAGAAGGATATCTGGCTGGGCTGTCTTTGAGGGCGCCGAGAAACCCGGTCCTGTTCGATCCTGCAAAAATGGCACGAGTTATAGAATGAACAAAAACCATTCACAACAATCATGTTATATATTTATTCAAATAAAAACAGTTTTTACATTATTCACACGTCTAAACAAAGCAGCAAAACGCTCCACACAATGCTGGAAGGAGTGTAGATATGGTTTCGAAAGGTTTACTACAAACAAGTGCTTTTATTTGCAGTACATTTTGGTGTTTCCCCACCTCTAAGAGTGCTTTCATACCTATTTGTCTGGTTGCTGATTCCAAATCCGAGCAAAATAGATGCTACCAATCGATCTGCGCTAGAGAACCAGATCAAGATCGCATCACTCTTAGACCGCTTATTTCGGTACGCACCTGAACGCGTGTCGTGTTCTCGCCTGAGAAATCATACTGAGGGGGAAAACGCAGCTTGAACTCACCCAGTTCAACCCAGTTCAAGCTGATAATTCACTCATGAGTTGAATCAGGAGCAAGGAAAATGCGGTGTATGTCCGTATAAGACCAGGATTACGAAACACTGCACTAGAGAATACATCACTGAAGATAGCAATGTTGAGTAATTAGAGTCTAGTGTGTTCCCACCGACACTTAACACAATAACACAGGAAGCATAGATGGACGGACGAACCGACTCAACATCGGGGGTTAATCATTACTGTGTGATTATCACTGTGTGATGCAAAGTCGATTTGGAGGCTGGAGTGAAATGATTCTCTTAACACATCTACTCATAGTCCAGTCATGACTGCCCTGATTTTAATTCATAGAATTAAACATTCAGTGCGTTTAGTAATCTGGACCCTGACCACTACCTGATTTTAGCAGTTATTTGATCTAGATGGGATACTAAAATATATTAAAATACATTTGATAAAATATATTTCATAAAAAAAATAACCTGTTAGCAGATATTTAAAAATCAGGTAAAGATACTGTTTACAGCAATAATCAGGTTAATGTGCTCATACATGCTGTTAATCTGATTTGTCATGACTCAATGTTACTTACAGGGACCAGTAGAATTCATATATTTTTGGCATTTAAAAACAATGAACTATCCAAATAATCTTTGGGGAACTGTATTTTCCAGGACCCTAATATTGGTACTCTTGGTAAATATGAGCAAAGATGGCTGGGGAAAATTGTCTTTATTGTTGAACCTTTAGATTGAACCATTATAGGAGAAGACTCAGATCTGTTACCTTGGCAAACTGAGCTAGCACAAAGTATTGACTAAAAGGGTACCAATAATTGTTGCACACCTATATTTAAGATAGTTTTTCACAACAGTCTTTGGTCATATTTACCACGGGTGCCAATATTAGTGGAGGGCACTGTTGTAAGTGGGTATTGTCATGTTTTCTTGGATAATAAGATTCAAATGCAATAAATGTAAAAAGAAGAGGGGGGGGGGGGGGGTTGATTTTAAAGAACAGATAAAATATTTGATCTTGATAGTGGACTTATGATTTAGGATCCATCGCAAAGTCAGTGTTTCAGCACACCCGCAGTAACGAGTATAAATTTTCCTCCCCCATAAACCAATCCCTCATGTCCTGTAAAAAAATCACTGCACTTTAAAAGCCAGGAGAGAAAATGCTGGACTCCTGTCTCATATTTCATCTCTTCAGCCACAAGGGTTTTTTTTTTTGAGTGCTAATGATTTGTAACGCAATCAAACCCACACAGACGAAGAGTCACAGCTAAACCTGAGTTATGCCTGTACTGGTAAAGCCATGGCTTTCTGGAGAAAGCATTTAGAGCTACACGTCTTCTGAGAGTGAGGCAGTAAACAGCAGCTAGCGCCGTTCTGTGACCTATAAAGTGCAGTGTTCAGGAAGCAGTGTTCAGACTCCTCAGGTCTCCTAGACTGCCTCTAGAGCTGATTGATGTGGAGAACCGCGGCTAATCCATTTCATACAATCATACACTACTTCACACTGGAGGCTGCACCAGCTCCAATATGACATTTTCCATAAGAAGATGGACAGGAGGTGTGAGTGGTGTGATAATACACTGTCGATACCTTCTGTTTCCCTGAATAGTGCAAGTTTTAAACGTTTAAAAATAGATCATTGTTACAGTCGATTTTATTGTTAATTTTACTTTAGATTTAGTCGATGAAAAAACGACAGCAATTTTAGTTCAGCAAAACTGAACAGATTTGAACCTTTTCCCTTTTTAAATGTAACGTCAGGTCACTTTACAAATATACGCTACGTTGCCATTACAGGCTCAATAAAGCCTTTCTCCTTCTCCTTTGTTGTGTGTTTGCCAAATGGCAGAAACTATAACATAGCTACTATTGTGCCTCAAAAATGCAACAGCTTCATAAAGGCTTATTAATGTTAATAAACAAATTTACTACGCATCATACACTTAGGAAAAGTCAACACATTTTAGTTATCAGGAATCTATAACTAGTTCTAGTTACATCCTGCTATATTAGCCTAACAAGACAGATACTAGAAGAAGCTGTGTTTTAAAAAAAAAAAAAACATTTTACCACAAAGTAATGTCACTGTAGTTGAAAAGGTTGCTAATTAAGGAATATCACAGCATCTTTCTCCAACCATGAGGTGTTAGCATACACAAGCAGATCATACAATCAGCACACAAATATGAATCAGCCGATACCGACATCTCATAGTCATTTCATCATATACTGTGAAACAGTCAGTAGTTCTTAACCCTTTCATGCATACATTATTTATACTGTATGCATTCTTATATTTTGTCTTTTGTTTAACTTATAAGAATAATATATTTTACTTATAATTTTTTTTTTTATTAAATCTTCCAATATCCAAAATGTTTAACATTCAGATCTAACGGATGTAATGTGGACAAAAAGTTTTAGGAAATATCATTTATGAACAAAAAAATGTAACCAGTTTAGGACTGTTGCATGATGCAAGAAGGTAAAAATAATAATAATAATAATCTTACCAAAAACATCATTAGTTTAAAAAAAACAACCAAAAAAAAATGTAATTACTTTTTTTAAAAATTGAATTATGTAGAAAGTTAAAGATCGAGAAAAACAAAAAGTCTAAAGAGCTACAGAAGTTTACATAAATTTACAGTAATGCTCTCAAGTGATTTAGAGGTGATTTTAGAGCCTTGAATTAACTGCATAAAAGAGTTCAACTCTAACTATTGCGTACTGACAGGAAACGATGGTAAGTATGTACACAATGTAAACAAGTGCTGATTCACCTGATATAATATTATGCAGCAATTTTTTACTGTCCTACATTTGTGTGTCTTAGTGTGGAAACACTCGACACTCAGAAATAATGCACATAATTATGCGATTGAAATATATATATAAACATATAAAGCTCTCAGTGCTTGCAGAATTGAAGTGCTTCTCTGCACACTCCTCCGTGCTCACGAATACCTTTGTGTGTGCGCAATTCACAGCGCTAGAAGATGCTTTCTCAGATTACTTGTATTGTAGGAAAATGCTGTCGTTCCTCCTCTTAATATTTTCACAGTTTTAGCACAGATTGCAGTCTGCACTGCTTCTATCATTAATCATGATGCACTGTCATTCGTTCATTACTGTAGCAGCATGCACAATGTTACTGTCACATACTATAGTACGTGACAGTAACATTGTGGATGTTGTAGGAGTAAGGTTAAATGGGGATAGTATAAGAGAGATACCTGTTACTGGTAACATGTTCCCTCATGCAATCTGCGATCGATTAACGACCGACGCTTAGTAATGCCTACTCATGGTCCCTTTCCAGAATCTTCACACTAACTGTCCCTCAGTAGTGGAATGAACTTCCAACCTCAATCCGGACCGCCGTCACTATCTTCAAAAAACAGCTAAAGACCTACCTCTTCCGTGAACACCTAACCAACCCCTAAAATGCCAACCCCACTGGTACACCACAAAAAACACCTACTCTGGCTCTTACACCTCTACTCTGCGCACTTTGCTTTTCTAGAACTCAATTAAAAGATCTTGTATGGTAGCACTACTTGTACTGTTCTCCGCTTGATATATCGCTTTGCTTGTATTTCCTCATTTGTAAGTCGCTTTGGATAAAAACATCTGCTAAATGAATAAATGTATATGTAAATGTACTGGTTTCTGTATGGATATACGGTCACGTGAAAAAGAAGTACCCCTCATGGAAATTGTTGGCTTTTGGTGGAAGATCAGAATTAAAGTAGTGATGCTAAAAGCGTGCAGGCTGAAGCGTAAATCCCTGTGCACCCCTGACAGTCGGAGTGTTGAGTGGGAGCCGGCGTGGGCCGTAAGCGTTACTCACTCAGAATGACGTGAGTGATGACGAAGGCGAAGATAAAGATGGTGAGGAAGGAGAGCGAGAGGATGAACAGGTAGAAGAAGCGGTAGTTTCGCTTTCCCACGCAGTTGCCTACCCAGGGGCAGTGGTGGTCAAAACGGTCTGTGGGAAAATAGAAAAAATACAGACATAGACTTTTTTTTATTTATTTACTGATAGGAAATACATTCTCAGACACTATTATATGACATTATATCATAATGCTGCTGAATCTGAGGGGTCAGAAATTGTTGTTGAATTTTCCACCACAGCAGCTCTGACGTTAATAGTTTATCGTTTGTTTCTATAGTAACAACTTACACAGATATTGTAATCTAACACTAATAATAAACATAATTTAAAAAAACAAACATGTTATTTAACCCAGAAAAAATATGGTGTACGTCTGATGGCGTATGGTGACGTTTTCTGTATGGAGAAGTTTGTTTAACATGTATGGAAGGAGTCTCCAGTGTCAGAGCTTTGTAATGTCAGTATTTTTGTGTCTTATTAATCTAAGGTAACTGTAAACCTAAAACCAGGATTAAAGTATCTTTTAAATGGTTAAAGGTTAAATACCCAAACCTTAACCCAAACCTTGGGTTGTCCCTGTGGGGGAACCATTAATAGTTCCATGAAGAATTTTAGAACTGTTATCTTTTTTTCAGAAAGTTCCACAGCTAAGAGTGAAGAACTCTGAACTATACAAAGAGTTTCTCTTTTTTGAACAGTGTACAATAAACATTCATGTGACTTACCCACGCAGTTGTCACACAGGCTGCAGTGCGAGGCTCTTGGTGGTCTGAAGATTTTGCAGGTGAAGCAGTATTTCAGTTTGACCGTTTGGCCGTTGATTAGCACCTCTCTGGTCCTGGGAGGAGGCCGTGAGCTCGCACCACTCATTCCGTTTGCCGCGTCTGTGAACCACAGAGCAACACAACGTCTGAACCATTTCTCACACTAATCCACAGAATGGCAGCGTTTCGGTCCTGTCATGAAGAATAACAACAGAACCGAGTTCAGCGTTTTCCCCTCCGTCCAGGCAGGAGGAGGTTGAGGAGAATGAAAAGAGGAGTCAAGTCACGAATCAAATCTGAAGAAACGATTCATGCAAGTGCTTCAAAATGAACGTTTTTGAAGGACTGCAGGATTTCAATGTTGCGGTTGCGCCGAATGTTTTCCACGAAAATCAAACAGTTATTAGAATCGGTGCGTTGTTAAAATTATTTTATGATGGTACTGTCACAATTTCCATCTTTGTGTCACAGTTCCCATGGGGACTAACACCATGTGCTCATGTTTGTTTAGCGTCCTGTTCTTGTCTTCTCTCTGATCCTGTCCTATCAGTGGTTTGTTGCCTGATGGTGATCACCTATTCAGTGTTTCGTTCTTTTAAGTTCATCTGTGCATACCCTGCTTTTTGTTTGTAGCATGTAAGTTTATTGTATATTTTTCTCCAAGTCCATGCCTTGTTTTCCCGTTTCTATATATTTTCTTCTTCTGCATTTTCCTGCTTAAGACCCTTGTCTGTTTCCCTCAGTTATGGTTATCATTTAATCCTTGTTTAGCTTTGCCTGCCTGTTTTTCCACCACTGCTATGGACTAACGGATATTATGATTCTTGGTTTACACACTTGCCTCCTACCTTTCATCAAACCAGTACAGTTACATATTAAATGTTTGTGATATAAACCATCTATAAAAAGTCATATCAGTTCACTAATTAGCTAGCAGAACTGTCATGTAAAGATGGACGTATTGTTGAATAAAATCCAATTTAAACTTAGAAAGTTGTATATTTGAATCATTACGTTTAACTGTTCCTGATGTTTTATTTATTTTATTTATTTTTTCATACAGGGAATTACAGCAGCCTTCTGTTTCTGAAGACTTTCCCATGGCAAAAAGTTATAAGGACACTGACGTCACACTCCACCACTGACTGTTACAAAGCGCTGACAATGGAGACTCCTTCCAAAAATATTAAATGTCACCATATCAATGATTAGGGTTTTTTTTCTTTGTTAAACCACGACATGTTTTTAAGCCATTTATTATTAGTCTTAGTTGCAGAGCGTCTGCTATACAAGTCTGTCCCTGTGAATTGTTGAACCGTTACTATAGAAACAACAACATATTACAATGAACGCTCCACATAATCAGAGACTGATAATAAATACTGGCATTACTGTCAGAGCTGCTGTTAAAGAAAATGATTGTGGTATAATGACATTCATGAAATGGCGAAAGGAAGCTGACGAAGGCATATTAAACATTTTTGGAACACGACAGAACAGTGATCTCGCATGCTGTGGTTCTCCAGCACTGAGGTTTGACGCCCACGCAGCTACACTGAGATTCATTTCACTTGTACATGCTTTTTCTGCAATACGCAGCACTTTTGGCCTATGGCTAGATCAGCAGGAAACATAGCCCTTGGGCGAAATTGCTGGGTTTAGCGGCCTTCAGATTATTAATCCGAGCAGCAGGAATAATTTTTCTGCTCGAGCATCCAAACAGGCAATCTGTCCCAGACTAAACATCAGTGATTAACTTTCTCTAGTGAACAGAACCGTAGGGGTCGCATTACAACATTGCAGATTATGTAGACCTGCTGGCTTCACTCAACAACAGCTGTATTCAGAAATAGGTTTTCTCCTCTTCTTGCTTTACCAAACCCCCTATACCCTTACATTTACATATTAGAGCTCTAAAGGTGACTATTAAAGGCATAAGTGCTGTGGTGCATACTCCCCAGATGTAAATGTTCATCATTTAAAACAGTTAACTCATTAGGATACATAATAGAATCATGGGTATTGTCCTTTTTCTTTTTTTATGCCACCACATTAGGTTTTTCCATCCATCAACCATTTGTATTAAACGGTTAGATTTTACACACGCTGATTAAATTTAACCAATATAAATTATTGCATTTAAATCAATAATATTTTAAATTATTTTAAGTAATCCCTTTTTTTAAAAATTATTTTTACAGTGTACTCTAACTACAATAAAATACGAACCCAAGCTAGTGTATCTAGCTAATGTTTACAGAGAAAACTAGCTAGCTAACATAGCTAATGTTTCTTCGGTTTAATGCTAGGCGGTATATTAGCAAAACCTAATGTCAGTTCTCATAAGATTTAAAGCAATAAAGTAAGTTTTTCTATATAGACATCTTAAATGTCTTATGACAATACTTTAAATTTGATCAAGGAGAAATATAATACACTTTGGTCTTTTGGCAATATTTGTAATTTTAGAGAATATGTTTACACCTATAGAGTGTGAGGAAATCTATAGCGGTCACGCTCACCTTACAGATCTACTCGCTTTCACAGTTGTGTATTCTGATTTCCTGTGCATTGAGCTTCTCACTTGCTGTGCCGTGTTGCTGTGAATGAACCTGCAGCATGTTCTCTAGCAAGCTAGCTTACTTATTTGGCTAAGATTATTTAGTAACCAGTAGCCTGTTTAGCTAGCAAACTACTATAGCTAACTTACGCCAAGGTTAGCTTCCACTCTGTATACACATATACAAACTCTAACGGCTAAACTAGTAAAGAACAGTGATAGTTTTCACACCTATTTTTTTGGGAACAATATAAGAAAAGTTGTGCAAAGCCTCTCATTTATTCTCACACAGTAATCAGTACTGATTACTGATTAGCTCGCTGTCTGAGGTGTTAGCTAATGTGTGTAGAATTATTCAGCTTTAACAACTGAACAAAACCACCAGAGAGGGGGGGGGGGGTTCTTCATTTTCGGACCTGAATATGAATATTTCACCAGGTTTTCCATTTTTAAATGGTAGCAGACGCTGGGCAGAGAATCAGTTAAAAACTTGCATTATACATATGCTGAGAGGAAAGCAGATAACAGCAAACCTGCTCAGTCTAAATCTGAGTTTTCTGAGGAGTCTCTCTAGATTAGTCTGCGCATCACTGATCCTCAACGGGAAGAAAAAGAAAAAAAAAGTGCGAGGAAGGTCAAAACGGTATATTTTCTGACAAGATTTTTCATCTCATGCAAAAAATACCGGCATGAAATTGGAAATTTATAAAAAGCCCAGTGGAAGCAGATCTCGGGCAGAATTGAGAGATGAGTGTGCTGGAAGAGAGATGTAACCTTTTTGAGTAAGTGTTTTAAATAGCTCTCTTGGTGTTCCTGTTCTTCTCTGTGCTTACACTGCACACAACTTTAACTGTTATCTAATAAGGCTCTTAATCATCCAGATCATTCAGTGGTCAGCAGTACTGAGTCTAAACGTTTGGACAGCAAGCAGTGATTTTTCCCTTCATGTCTCTCCAATTGCTTCGCACTGCTTGATAGTAAGCGTGTTTAAAAAAACAAAACAAAAAAAAGTATTATAAAAAAAAAATATTTTATTGATTAATAAAATATTTTGTGCACAAAATATCACAAGACCATGCTCCTATCCATTTTTAATGACAGACATACATAAGCAAAAATAGTGTATTTAATATGGTTAATCTTTTTCAGATAATAACTAACTAAATAACCACCAGTGATCGAGCATTGCTAGTTAACGTCTGACACTGAATTCACTGCTATAGACTATTTAAGCTACCAAAAAAAAGAAAAGAAGTAATTTCTCTTGCTAGGAAACTAAAGCAATATGTGTGTGCAGATGTGGTATAATATCTAAAAATGTATGAAATCTAAGGTTGCATTCACATTACAAGCTTTTTTTGCACAATTCCAATTTTTGCTCAGATTGGATTTGTCTATCTTGACAGTTCAAATTCGTGACCATAAATAACCTGCACATCATGCACCTGTCTACCAAAACTCCCCACATGTACACACTGATTTCTTGGCTAATTGTTTCCAACACTACTCTGTTACAGTAAGTTCCTTCCAGTTTATCTTGAATCGATCCCCCAAATTCTGAGCAAATCACCAATTTCCCCATCCTTCCACTGAACATAGTGACTGTTGTTGCTGTAGTGCACTGCCGTACTGCTGCGCTGCTGACACTGCTGACACTGGATGATAACGACAGTGATGTACACACTAGGGGGAAGCTGCACGAACTCTGATCTGACGATTCTCACTTGTGTTGCATGGCCACATATCAGATATGCATCCAATCTAGGACCACATATGAAAATTGCTTAGGGTAGATTTGAAAAGAGTCATACTAAGGCAGAAAATCAGATTTGTCACTTCAACCTGGTCATGTAAACACAGCCGGTGTAAGGGTGCACATTGCCATTTGAATATCGAAATGTTTTTATGTGTCTTGATCAGATATTTCGCACTCATATTGCTGCATTACTCATATAAATTGCAGCATGTCGCTCTCATATAGTTGGCTTCATGATTGGTGCAACTTCTTTGCACTAAGAAAGCTGGTTATAATAGAACTTCTGAAAGTTTTTTGGCTTCTTTTAAGTTTTTTTTAGTTTAGTTTTTCTTTTTCTTTTTTATTTCAAACATCTGTTACTGTTTTTGTAATTTACCCCCAACTCTGAACTAACTGAATATCCCAGGGTTAGAGGCATGCGGCGTTTCGATACTAAATGATATGCTAGCAATGAGATTAATAATGCTAACCAAGCGCGGTAAGCACATATACATTGTAAGTAAGTGCAAAAAAAAAAAAAAAAAAAAATTGAACCAAATAAACTTTTCTATAACATTGGTTGTAATATTTCTATTATTTTCTGTACATTATGTAAAAGACAAATGCATAGTACCTCAATGTGACAAATCATGGTTATTCATTTTTCTTTAAGCCTACAGAGTTTGAGGCATTGTGCATTATAGCTTGGAAAACACAGTAGCAGACGAAAGTATCACACCCACAATATACACTAGCCACTGTAACATCTGAGTTCATATAGCTTTTTTAATTAGTGCTGTGATCACATGACCATCACCTTTACCCAAGACGGAAATTAATTACGATAAAAAAGAGAGCAGATGATGGGAAACACAGCAACGTGGTCCTACCTATCTGTCTTTCTACATCGGCTGCCTCGTCTGGAGTGGCTCGGGGCAGAACGCCGGGGTCGCTGAAGCTCGCACGGAGCAGCATGACCATAACGAAGAGGAAGAGCACACCACCGATGGCTGGAATGGCCGGGCTCAAGTTAGAGGCCAGGAACGGACAGCTGGACGAGGCAGATCAGAGATATTAGTGTGTCAGGACAATGGTTAAGTAACATCTTGAATGAAGAATTAAACACGACGAGGCATGCTGTTAAAATAATCAACGGCTGGGTGGTGTGATGTCACCCGATGCAAAGCAAAAACCACCCCGAAGTTGAATATTTATCGAAACAGCACATCCTGAAGTGTTTTCACAGCAATTTGCCAACAATTATAATTTTTTGTGTTAATGAATTAAATGTTTTATTTGATCTATTTATAGGTACATTAACGTTGTAGAACGTCCATGAGACGTGTCCATGTTATCACTTATGTTATGGCAGCTAAAGTCCCCTCCGAAACTATTGGAACAGCAAGGCTAGTTCATTTTATTTGTGCTGTACACCAAAGACATTTGGGTTTGAGATCAAAAGATGGATATGAGACGAGAGTTTAGGATTTCAGCATTTATTTCCTAGTATTTACATCTAGATTTGTTAAACAACATAAAACATAGAACCTTTTGTATCAGACCACCCAATTTAGGTGAGCAAAAGTATAGGAACAGATCAATCTTGAAGTAAATATTAGTATTTGATGTAATATTTGGTTGCATGTCCCTTGCTTGCGATAACTGCATCAAGCCTGTGACTCATTGACATCACCAAACTTTTGGTTTCTTCTTTTGTGAAGTTTTTCCAGGCTTTTACTGCAGCCTCTTTTAGTTGTTGTTTGTTTTGGGGGTGACTCAATTGGACTAAGGTCTGGTGATTGACTTGGTCAATCTAAAACCTTCCACTTTTCCCCCCTGATAAAGTCCTTCTCTGTAAATTGGCAGACAAAATGTTCCTGTAAACTTCTGAATTCATTCTGCTGCTAACATCATTAGTTACATCATACAGTAGCCATGCAAGCCCAAGCCATGACACTATCTCCACTATGCTTGACTGATGAGCTTCTATGTTTTGGATGATGAGCAGATCCTTTCCTTCTCAACACTTTAGTCTTTCCATCACTTTGCTAGAGGTTAATCTTGGCTCCAGAACTTTTGTGGATCATCTCTGTATTTCTTTGTAAATTCTAATCTGGCTTTCTAATTCTTACTGCTCATTAATGGTTTGCATCTTGTGGTATGGCCTCTATATTTCTAAACTTGAAGTCTTCTTCGAATGGTGGATTGTGATACCTTCACCCCTTCCCTGTGGAGGTTGTTGGTGATGTTACTGACTGTTGTTTTTTGTTTTTTCTTCACAGCTCTCACAATGTTTCTATCATTAAATGCTGTTCCGTGTCTGGTTTTTGGTACACCAGTGGTTTCTTTCTTTTTCAGGACATACCAAATTGTTGTATTGCTTATGCCCAATGCTTCTGCAATGACTCCCACAGATTTCCACTCTTTTCTCAGCTTCAAATTTTTTTTGCTTTTCTCCCATACGCAGCTCTCTGGTCTTCATGTTGGTTTATCCATTTTAACAACAAATGCAGTCTTCGCAGGTGAAACTTAGGGCTCAAACCAAGAGTACACTTTCAGAGCAATTAATTCTTTAAACGAGCAATTTAACAGGGCACACAATGAAAGCTGAAATTCTTATCCTAATGTCATCCCATATTCGTCTTTTGATCTCAAACCCAAACGTCTTCAATGTACAGCAAAAACAAATGAATTGGTCTTGCCATTCCGATTCTTTAGGAAGGCACTGTATAAACAGTCATTCTCTCACCAGTGCAAAGTCCTCTGTCTTGATGCCCCTCTGGTTCCAGAACGCTTAAACTTACAATTTAACTTACTTAAACTTTACCTCTGACTGCTACAATGCTCTGACACTGGAGACTCCTTTCAAATATATTAAATAAACGTCTCTTTCCCTTCACCATATCAACGACTACACATTTTTGTTTGTTAAATGACAGCATGTTTTTAATCTGTTTACTATTATCCTTGGATTAATTGAAGTGCCCATCATACATAAGTTACTATAGAAAAGACAACATATTAGAACAAGTACATTAATATAAACCTTGTGTTTGGTTCTGACCAAGAGAGTTCAGCAATGATGTGGCATAAAGAGATTTAATGTGTCTCTTTGCATTGCAGTTAAAACCGAAAAATACTGAAAACAGTTTTGCGCTAGTGACCAGAGGATGACTGCTGGTGTAAGCTTAGATAAAACCGTCTACCAAATGTAAAATGAACCTGTTCAGCGTTATATACAACAAAATCCGCTTTAAACCATCCTACATCTGTTTCAAGTCATCTTGGTTCTCCATGGCCTCATTCCCCATAGCTGTAGACTATGAAAAACACTGTGTTAATAACCGTCCTCTCGCTCCTATATTTATTGTAATGTTTGAGGCTTTCAGCCTACAGGTGATGAAGTGGATGATGAAGTAATGGAAACACAACAGGCAATAAAAAGTAATTTTTAGCAGTCGCTCGCATTGAGAAACATTCTTCTGCATTTCAACACTTTGAACACGTTTTGTTTTGGGGTTTTTTGTGAAAAATTGCTCCATTCTTCATGAGCAGCAGCTCCTCTGTAACAGCTGGTATCAAGCAGTAGGAGTCGGATTTCCTCAGGCACTTTCCGGCAAAGACAAATCACCCTTTTCGAATTTAAAACACAAGACTGAAACATTCAACCTCCTTTCACTGCCTTGAGGTCAAAAAGTATCAATTTTTACAGCCAGTTAGAAATGTGTTTTTAATGGAGATGGGATCAGAGCGAAATTAAGAGCAAACACTGGGTCTAATGTCATATTTAAGCATGCGCATAGAATAATACTCTGTTATCATGGTTTAGTGAGTAGCACACGCATGCTGATTTACTAACCGAGACGACATAAGGAACAAACAGACTTCTGGGTGACTTCGGATCGTGGGATTATAAATCATCGTAGTATACAGATGAACACGTATTCACTCAGTCGGAGTCATGGATTTGGCCGGCATTTTTTTCTTGTTTAGTGAACAATATCTGTGCATTCGACTTAGAATGTAAGGGTAGCGATGGTGTTTTAATTAAAGTGTCCGTGATGACCACGTTGTGAGCTCTGAATGTCGTTATCCTGTTTACTGTTTACTGGCATGTCTAGTCATGTCTGTATTTTATTCGAGAGTTTCGCAGCCTTTCTGATGAAGCACTTCTCTGTCAATGTGCATTTCAATCTCTGTTCCTCCTACTCAAACCAGCTTTAGCATAGAACTTTTTTTTTAGCATAGAAGATTTACACCATCTGTGAGTCAGACACGTAAAATTCAGACATTAACTATTCAATTTGAATGTGTCTTCAAAAGCTGGAGTGATGGATTTGTACATGTTTTTTCTTTTTCTTTTTTATGAAAGAATTGGTGAACAGAATACGGAACTTTAGATGGGTGTTATATATATCATGCTATAAATGTGATGCTTCCACTAGTTTGCCACATTCTTGCACATTCTTTAATAGTAATTAATTAGTAGTTAATTAATAATTAACTAATATATATATATATATATATATATATATATATATATATATATATATATATATATATATATTTTTTTTTTTTGCCACAATTTTATTGAATCGTTTAAACTGGTCAGAAGGAGTTGATTCATTTTTCTGTAACATCAGCTCTGACAGTAGGAGTTTGTACTTGTTTCCACAGGGACTTACACATTTCAGACAATCTACATAATATAAGAATAATAATAAATAAAATTAAAAAAAAAAAATTAACAAAGAGATATAATCATTGATATGGTGAAGGTTTAAACGTTTAACATTTATGGAAGGAGTCTGCAGTGTCAGATCTTTGTATTGGTCAGTTTTTCACCATGAGAGGGTCTTTAGGACAGAGGGCCTTGTGCTTTCCAGTTTCTGTGTAACATGACAATTTGTTTTTTTGGGTGTTTTTTTTTTTTTCTTATTAACTCATTCAAGAAAAAAAAAAGAGCATCTGGGCATGGAACAACTGTATACAGCTGCTGTAAGGCAAGTGCTAAGAGAAACGAACTTGTCTTTTGGATGTTCATTAAATGAGGCTATAAATGGTTAAAAGTATGATATGTCATTCCTTAATAACATATAAATCATAATCGTTCACAAATTACTGTGGTATAAAAAGAATAAAACACATTGTGATGTGCTGTTTTTGGAAAATAATCAATCCATCAATTATTTCCCTATAACAGCATGGCTCTTTTATTCCTTTTTTAACAAATGATAAAATCATCTTCCTTTCAACAGTTTATAGAACTGTTTATATTTTTCAAGCCAAGTGTTCTGACATTATCATTCACACACACACACACACACACACACACACACACACACACACACATATATATATATATATATATATATATATATATATATATATATATATATATATATATATATATATATATCATTGTTGTTTTTTTTATAGGAGCTGTATCTCCTGCAGTGAGCGTGTAAGGACGTCTGTGCCCCCGCTGGTAACATACATTGCTGAAAGCTGTATAAGTGAATAGATTACATATTCTGTTCTCCACCGAGCACAAATTTGGGAGATTTCTCCAGCGTCCCAACTTTTTTGGAATTGGGGTTGTACTAAAAAGAACCCATAAAGGAGGTTTCGTATGGTAGTCGTAATGTTACTTGAGAACTGCAGATTAAAATGTTGCCAAATGCTGTTCATGCCACTGATGTAATTAATGCTAATCCTCTTATGATGCATTTCAGATTCGACAGCTTGTCCAACAAACATCAGTTTCTTTCAGGCTCCCATGTTTTCCCGAGCAGAATCACTTGGATGTATTTATTTTGGATGTTGGGCGTACAGACTCCGAAATATCCGACTGTTAAGTACAATGAAATAAAGCATCCATTGAGCAAAAAAATCGAGCGAGTATATGTCGTTTTATTTGTGGTCTTAGAGCCAGATGTGATCTTTAAGGAGAATAAATATCTGTAGACATCACTGAGAAAGTTACACTTAAGGGTGGATGGGAACATAGTGGGCAACAAACTCAGTTTTAAAATATCTAAGCCAATCCAATATCTCATCAAGGTAGAGGTCACAGTAAGGGCAGTGATTAAAAAAGGACCGATTACATGCAGTAAATATAAACATTATCTGTAAGGCAAAACTGCTTGTTCAAGATCCATTTAGAAGACCTACCTCACTCCAGACAATGTTATTTCTCTGGATGTAAAAACTACCAATTGGGGTGAGTTTTAGTGGGAAAGTCTGTGGGTGTAGCATTGTTGGCGCTCGTTTTTGCCGCAAGTCATTGCCAAGTTTTTTTTTTTTCAAAGGCTGTCTACAAACATGTTTTAACATTATAGATCGTGTCTGTCTATACGAGAGTATGTTATGTGTGTAATATTGCAATATTGCAAAATACCTGCTAACTCATAACAGATAACTGGTAGCTAATCAAACCTGGCATTCGTTTTCACGTATGTAAATAACTCTTTTGCATTGGAGGTCTCGAACTTCATAATGTCACCTCACATCTGAAACCACAACTCTTGAAAAAGTTACAAGAATGCAAGTGTGAAGTAGAAGCCAGCTTTCCACCTCGTGATACAGTATACAACCTGGAGGTGAATGTAATATGAATCCTAACATGATGACACGCTCTCCCCTGACTTCCCATTTGGAAGTGCGTGAAGTGTGAGGGCCCATTTGCAGCATGATGGTAAGAAGGTGTAGTGGAAACACATGTGACCGTTAAGCACAATGTAGATGAAGCAATTTCCTTAAAACTTTCATTTACGCTTTCTAACTACCTACATAGCTAGCAAATTACCAGCTAGAATATAAGAAATTAAAGGGTGGGGTGGAATTTTTTAGAGCCCTCTGATGTCTGCAAAGTGAACTCCAATTGCTAATAAACTCTGAGGCAGAGCTAATTTAAACACAAGCATGAAGCAAAGGAACTAGCCAGATATGACCAAAAGTATGTGGACACCTGACCATCATATATGGATTGGCATCACATATGTGCCCATTCCAATATCACAGACATTAACATGGAGTTGGTGCTATTACCGCTGTTATAATAACCTCCACTCTTCTGGGAAGGTTTTCCGCTAGATTTTGGAGCGTGGCTGTGGGGATTTGTGCTCATTCAGCCACAAGAGCATTAGTGAGGTCTGGCACTGATGTCAGGTGAGAAGACCTAGTGTGCATTTGGTGTTCAAGTTTATCTCAAAGGTGTTCAGTGGGGTTGAGGTCAGGGCTCTATGCAGGACACTTGAGTTCTTCCACTCCAACTTTTGCAAACCCTGTCTTCATGGAGCTCGCTTTGTGTACAGGAGCATTGTCATGCTGGAACATGTTTGGGTTTCTTAATTCCAGTGAGGGGAAATTATAATACTACAGCATACAAAGACATTCTATACAATTGTGTGCTTCCAACTTTGTAGCAACATTTTGGGGAAGAACCACATACGGGTGTGATGGTCAGGTGTCCTCATACTTTTGGGCATACAGTGAACATTATCACAGATCACAATTTTCAAAGGAATCTTTGAGATCCTGTGATTAATATGGGCTTAGAAACACAGCTGTCATGTGGATGGAGCTGATCGAAAGATAGAACATCAAACCCAATTTAAATGTTATATCTTATATCTCCTGTTTCCCTTTATGAAGAACTTCACCCAGTATCTTTTTGCTCCTTTGCCATGACAGCAATGATAGCAACAAAAACTGATCTATCACTGAGATAATCATCACGATGATGATGATGAGGAGACTTCAACCAAGAAGAAATGACTTATGATAGCTAGATGATGTTAAACACTAAAAAGTGTGGAGCCAGTTTCTGTTTTGTAAATGTTACTAACACGCTTTTGAGTCGAAAAAAGTCTGCACCCACCATTGGAAATAATCGGCAAATTCTGCAACCAATGCGGAATTTAATGGCTATCTCTTTACAAAGTCTGCGACTGAACACAAGTACTGCAGTGTGGTGTGTCTCAGCGCTAAGTGCTGCCTCTAATAGCATGAAGAGCCAATTTATTGGACTTTTATTGCCATTTAAAATAGCACAACGCAGCTGGAGGGCACCACATCGAACCGTGGGCCTAGTGCCCTCCTGTTTCCTAGGAGACCTTGGCTGTTTCGAAGCAGGAGAGGAAACTGTTACCAAGGAAACAGGAAGACGGGAGTGCCGTGTTATGAAAGTTGTAGGAAGTGGGCTGTGTGGAGGATGGGGACTGGAAACTAAGTCCCACACATCATTTATCATCGCATATCACATCCATTATCCTCCTCACGCCGGTGCGCATGAGTACTTCCTTTCCTTATTTCACATGCAGAAGTGACCAGAAGGTTGTGAAATCAAATCTTAAGACTCTGGCTCTTTTTTTTTTAAATAAGTAAGACAATAAAATGCAGCTTGTCATGTTAACAAGTAGGTAAGAGGTAAAACTGTAACGTGAACCCTGGAGAAATGTTCTAAATTTCTCAACAGAAAGCTTTAACATGTCGACATTAAAAAAACAAAAACAAAACTGATATACTTTTAGTGGTAGCATTGTTACAGTTGACGCCACACTCTCAGGCATCGTGAAATATGACATGCTAGCTAAAAATCAAATCATGCTAACTGTTAGTCAACTAGACAATGATCAAAATGAGCCTGTTTAGGCTAGCTCTGAGGACATTCAGATAGGAAAATCAATTCTTCAAAGCTGATTAAGTTGCTGTTCTTTTGCAGTAAGGCAGAAAATGCTACTGAGCATGTGCTCACCATTGGAACAACTGATAGTGATACAGATCCCTGTTACAACTTTCCTCACGCTCCCCTAAGTATATTATATTTACTACTGCAGGTCTTAATCCTCACATGTTCAGCCTGGAATCCGCTGCTAATATATCCATTATTAATAATGAACCCAAAACTAGTAAATCAGAGGCGTGATCTGTATCTAGAAAACCGATCCATCAATTCTGAAGTGAACTGAAGTGTCGATATAAAGATTCGAGTGGCAGTTAAAGAGTTGGCAGTAAAGCTTCTACACCTATACCTTCAAAATGTGTGAGGTTCTCTTCTCATTTTATTTTATTTTTTATCATGGGGTAAAGTGCTACTACTATAAAAAGTGCTACTACCACCATCCTGAATTCTGTCTCACTTGTAAACTGCTATGGATATACGATAATCATTATTTCATGTCTCATATTGTCTACTCATGGAGGAGGTAAGAGGCATTTGGGACTTCACTGTAAAATACACAAGTGTTATAAAGTGGAAGAGGAAGATTGTTAGTTTAAATCCCAGGACTGTCAGTACGCCACTGTAGAACCCTTGAGTGAGATCCTTAAGGCTCATCTATCTGCATGTGCCTGTACCTGGCTCAGGGTGAGGGTTCTGCCTTTGTCTGTCTAGATACTGTACAAGTGCTATACAAATAAAATTGAATTGAATGGAAAGAAAATACACAATTAGAAAAAAATGGTTCTTTGGATGGTAAGGGGGCCACTTCTAACAGAAATCCACTTGGAACTTTTTGTAAAAGGGATATCCTTTATTGTAATGTTCTGCATATAACGTGAAGCATCAAAGGTTCTAGATTCAACCTTTTGAGAAGAGTATACTTCTCACATAAAAGGACTATAAGGGGCATGAAATGGTTATTTCTACACACCTGAAGGGTTCTTTGGTTTGGCCCTGTTGGAGAACCCTTAACATTTCTATGTGGACCACTACAAACAAAAGAAACATTTAGGGTTCTAGATCTGATCATTTTTTCCCCTATGGAGACACTACAGTGAGGTTCTCCCAGATGGTCAAACAAAAGAAACATTCAGGGCTCTAGATCTGATCATTTTTTTTCTATGGAGACACCACAGTAAGGTTCTCCCAGATGGTCAAACCAGAGAAACTTTCAGGGTTCTAGATTTGATACTTTTTTCTATGGAGACACTACAGTAAGGTTCTCCCAGACGGTCAAACCAGAGAAACATTCAGGGTTCCAGATTTTTTTTCAGGGTTCTAGGTCACTAAGCGTGTGCAGGTATAGAAACCACTACTTCCTGCCTCTTATAGTACATTTATGTAGAAAGTATACCTTTAGAAATAAAAAAAGGTTCTTGAATCTAGAACCTTCAAGGCTTCTTCAGTTGTACATGTGTGGGAACTCTTAAAGGTCCTATCGAGAACCCTACAGCTGAGAGGTTCTGTATCAGGAAAAATGGTTACAACACCGTTCAAGGGTGTCAAACCAGGACCAAGGACCAATCAGTGCTTTACAAATGCAGCAATAAGAAACACACCATAGTATGGTCTATCCATCTTTCTAATATAGTTCCACTTAGAACCTTTTCTAAAACGATTCTCCTCAATTGTAGTGTTCTGCATAGAGCGTTTAAAAGTTCCTACACAGGTACAACTGAAGAAGCCTTAATGGTTCTAGAATCAATTTTTTTTTTTTTTCAGATTATACAGTATGTCCAATATAAAAAGCCTATAAGGGGCATGAAATAATAAGTTATACACCCCTGATAGGTTCTTTAGTTTGGCTCTCTGGGAGAACGTCTATATAGTTCTATATAGAACACTGCAGTAAGAGTTCTCCCAGGGGGCCGCAAAAGAGTGTAGAAATCTTTATTTCATGCCACTTATAGTCCATTTATGTATGAAGTATACTCTTAGGAAGTTGTACCTCTGTGGGAACTTAAAGGTTCTATGAAGAACCCTACAGCTGAGTGTTAATGTATCAGAAAAGGCAGAACCCTTTTTAAGAGTGTACGAAGACATCTAAGAATCACTGGTTTACTAATACAGCAATAAGAAACATACTGTCCCATAGTACAGAGCAGCATCTGTGGCTCGGAGCCGGTGTGAACTAGGACCTGCTAACTATCATGACTGATCATCACTGAAAGCCAACAAGGCTCACATGTGGGACATTCACAGTGACTCCTCACTCAACACTTACTCAAACGTAAAGAACAACCCACTGGTCACCAGGATCAGCACCATGGTGAGGTAGAACACGCCGGACTGCTTTGCCATCATGATCCGCCCATCGCAGTAGAACTTGTTCCGGCCTGGGAAGACCTGCCACTTTCTCTTCACTCTCCTCTTCTTGGCGTGAGCCGTTTCCATGGACGAGGAGTTATGATGGGTGCAGATCTGATTGTACTGACATTCCCTGCTCTCATCCAGTCCAAGATGCATGTCGCGGGTCTTGTTGTTTATTCCTCAGCAGACGCCTGATTGAAAACAGTAGAAAGCCAGAACGTCTGCACGCAGAGGCGTCGTGTGGAAAAGCATTGCTCCTGATGAACAGATGGAGAAAATGTGTGTGTGTTATCAGAGCCAAAGAGATGACCAGAATGCTGTCCTTCTCTCCACATTACATTCAGGGTGAGGAATGGATTCAATGAACTAATGGCATCTATAGACAGTTCCTTAATTCATTAAAGGAAATCCAGACACGAGAAATGAATCCAATGAATCCCATGCCTTGACTGAAGCTTCATAATAATCCAGTGTGTTGATTTCCATCAGGATCTTAAGCAGCTGAAGGATGAAAGCAGGTACTGGAAATTCCAAGGACTATTTTTGCGTCTATGCTCTTCTCCATTTGTAGCGCTGTGAAGAGAAGACATGACACTGCTTATCCATGCAGAGACTTAACGCTGTTTACTCCAGAACAGGAAAGCACCCCCGTCCTTCTTCTGTCCTCCTACATCCGCTGTCTGATCTCCGGCTGGGATTCATTTAACCACCAGGCTGCAAAACGCTGGCACTGTTTCTGGCTCCACACAAAACGATGCTCCAGCGATGATCAGCTACAGAAAGATGCGTGTCTGTGACACATGGAGGGAGGCTTCGGGTTCAACTCGGCTGGTGTCTGATTCATGCAGCTTGTACTTCACAAATCACATCTCAGATCGGAGGATTATAATTATATACATGTATAATTTCAGTATATAAATATACTGATTTTATTTATCATTAAAGATACCATAAAGCCGACAGAGAGGAGTCTGGAATGCGCAATCCTCCGGTTAAAAGCATCCTGTATTGTGTACACACACACACACACACACACACACACACACACACACACACACAGAGAGAGAGAGAGAGAGAGAGAGAGAGAGAGCGCGAGCGCTTACACTCACTGTTCATAATAAAGGAGATGGGCTGAATCCCAATAGGCTCCTTAATGAACATGTGCACTGTGTATCCACATCCACCTGGTACCCTGAACAGGGTCCGAGGAGTCATTTGGGATTCAGTCAGATTTGGAAATGTGTGAAATTGTGTTTTGCTCTCCATAGTTATTAATGTAGTAGTTTCTAATATAACAAAGAGTTTTTAGACATTAGACATTAAATAGGTCACCAATTTATAATTATGTTCATTAAACGATGCTTAAAAATGAAAGCAATCTGTGTTTAATGAGGTGTTTTTAATGAGCTGATAATGAGCTGTATTCCTGTAAGAGGATTTCACATACATGATATAAAATGGACTGGCCCTAGAGCTAATATTTTACAAGAAACTAACAATAGAACTGTATAACAAATTTATATATATATATATATATATATATATATATATATATATATATATATATATATATATATATATAAATTTGTTATTAAATATTAAATAACTATGTTATTTAATGCACTTGTGATTCATTTTAAGATTTATTGTATGTTCTGGTTATTGTGTAATGTTTGTGTATTTTATAGGCTACTGGTAAAAAAGTATATCTATAACAACAGCAACAACAACAATAATAAAAACAATGATTATTGTTGTTATTATTATTATTATTATTATTATTATTATTATTATAGCACTTTTTCATTTTGAGAAAGAAAGAAAATATCAGATTAAGTCAAGGTTAAATAAACAAAATTATTCAAATTATTATAAATAAAAAAGGATCAAAATCACGTAGTAGACCAACTACATTTACCTCTTTTTCTTTTTCTTACATTTACTTCCCTCATCTCTGCCTCATATAGCAATGGCAGGATTTTGCCTATGAACAAAGGTTCCGCCGCGTTTCCACCCGGTCTTCTATTAGAGGGACACAGTCAAGATGGCAGCCGAGGAGCTGAATGTCAACACACCTGCTGGGAATGACGGTGTGGACGAGGCTAAATTACAAATGTTAAAAGGTAACTGTCAAGCTGTGTACACGCACAAAGTCAGTTGAAATACCCGCTGTTCTACAGGAATATCGAGCAGCTCAGAGTTAGGTGTTAAATTATGTTCTAAAAATTGTTCATGATATCGTGTTAGCGAGCTAACTCAAGCTAGGAGTTTAGTTAACTAAATAGTTCAATTCCACATTCCCTACAGCATGGCTTCTCAAATCCTGTTACTATCAGATTAATTCCGTCTTCCCTTTCAGCACAGAGTAGTATTATTATTGTACGAACATAATGTAATTATTCAAATATTAGGCTCGTTATTTAAATGTGTAGAATATTATTTTGTCTATTTATTTAGATTCATAGAGCTTTCCATTCCTGAACACATGTGGTCCAAGTTGACATTATTTATAAGCTATTGAGGCTTGGGTTAAATGCATTTAATTCAAAAGGCCAGTCATATAGAGTACAATAATAAATATAATAGCTTTAATGATGGTGGGTGATTTCCACCAAACACAGTCCCCCTGAATATGCTTCATGGACCCTTGGTATTCCCGATAAGCTTGGCACCCACTTTGTTTCTCAGATTTAATGACTATTAAAGACATGGACCATACTGAGGGGACGTTCTGGTAATGATAAAGGACTGAAATCCATCCATCCATCCATCTTCCATACTGCTTATCCTACACAGGGTTGCGAGGAGCCTGGAGCTTACAGTATCCCAGGGAACTCAGGGCAGGAGGACACCTTGGACTGGGTGCCAACTCATCCAGGGCACAATCACACACATTAACACACTACAGACAATTTGGACATGCCACTCACTCAATGCATGTCTTCGGACCTCTCGTGCTGTGGTTTTTACACTCTTCGCTGTTCTTTTCCAGGTGGTGCGTTTCTGACCACTGTGGCTGCTGCAGGAATGATCGCTGGGTTTGGCTCGACCCTTGCTTTGGCTAAGAAAAGGAGCCCTGAGTGGTTTAATAAGGTCTGAACGTGTACCGAAATGTACATTTGCACTTCATAGAGTGTATGTATTCAACATGATGAACAGATGAGAGCCGAACAAACTCAGAAGACATGCTGTTCAAACTGTGAATTTGGTGTTAGGACAAAGTTGCCAGGACCTGTCGTGTAAAATTTTATAGAGTCCACTCTCGGGAACATAAAGGCGTTTAAGTCTTTATTTGTGGGTTGTAGGAACGGCTTGGAAATAGAAGTATTTTCAGTATAAATGTGCAGTTCACAATTAAATGCAGACATTTCCTACAAATTCAGTTCGACTACCTGATGAGAGTTGTGCCAGCGGTACCTCAAAAGGGCGATGCAGCAGTGCTTTAGTCTGTCCAGCTCTCTCTCGTCGACCTTCCGATCACTTTTGTCGTTTCTTAGCAACAGTAAACCTGGCTAACATCAGTGATACGAATGATGTATTTTTTTCCTCATCAAAACAGGGAATTATATCGTAAGTGTATATCGATAAATATCAGGCTGTTCCTGGAGATCTGCTGCAGCTTCCTGCAGGTTTCATGTTCAACCAAAATCCAAAACTGCTGCTTTAGTTGATTAAGAACTTCTTGAGGCAGTGATTAGATGCTCAGGTGGGTCTTCAGGATGGTAGATCTCCAGGAACAGGGGTTGGTGACCACTGATCTAAAGCAAATACTAGTATACAGAGTATAACTCACCTAAAAGTGCTACTTTGTTTAGGGAGCAGCCATGTTGATGTTCTGCAATCAGAGTAGAGGAAACCTTCCTGACTTCTGAGTAGGAATTGAGGGGTTTTCCAAAGCAGAGCTTGAAAAAATTACGAGCTTCAATCAAACGCAGAATAAATCTCTAAATGGCCACTCCATTGGGTTGAGGATTTATTATTTATTTGAAAAATATTGTCCTCTATTCAGATTTTTAATACCCCCCATCTCAAATTGCTCCGAGTAGTACCTTTAAGTTTCTCCTGCAGATTTCTTAGTGGTTTTAAGAAAACAAAGAATGATCTACAGACGTTCTAAATGCGCCATTTTGAATCCAGGATCACGACACGTGACGCACAGCCGTATCTTCCTGTGTGTTTAGGGTGTCGTGGGCACGGCGGCGGTGCCTGAGAGCGGAGCGTCGCTGGCCCTGCGTGCACTCGGACGAGGTTCTCTGTACGCCTGGTGTGGAGTCGGCCTTCTGACCTTCACGGTGTGGAAAGCTCTGGGTGTCCACAGTGTAAGTGTGCGACGTGTGACTCAGTCTTGCTCGTAAAGGCTAAACATTTAACCGCAGATCGATGCTTCTTTTGCAGTTGGTGGAATTTCGACAGAAAATGCAATCCATCTTTCCTGCCGTTCCGAAAAACAAAGACGTTCAGACAAACGCAGCACCTTTCGACTGGGACTCGCTATTTAAATCCAAATGAGCACTGACGTGCCGGGGAAGAGAGCTTTACGTGTCCGCTCACCGGATAGACAACCTGCGATGTGACTGCCAGGTCAGATGAGAATCAAGTTTCCCTACTCTTCTTACCCCAAGACTTTTTAGGGATCTGTGATGTTGAAGAATCAGTCTGGAGAAAAGACTCTCTTTCTGGCTTCAGTACAACGTGTGTGTCTGTGTATGAACAAACAGCAACTAGCTTTTTCAAGAAACAAAATGTCCGGACATCTCACAACGAAGCTCCCGGTTCAAAGGACATTTTGCTAAACTGCCTTTCTGAGTTTTACCATTTGATGGAAGAGCTTTTGTGTGTCAAACACAACCATTTAAATTGGTTCAGGGAGTTTGGAACAGATATGATTAACAAAAAACAAAACAAGAAAATGATTAGTGTGTGCGCGCAGTGTGTACGGAGATTATTATTATTTTTTTAATGCTGCTGGATTTATCTCCAGGGAATATAGTGTAAAACCGGTGGGCCAGTCTGGATGCGGAAAAGGCAAAATACACAGTATGGCCAAAAGTATGTGGACACCTGACCAGTTGAACATCCCATTCCATATTCATTTCCCTTTTGCTGTTATAATAAGCTCCGCTCTTCCGGGAAGGCTTTCCACTAGATTTTGGAGCGTGACTGGGGATTTGTGTTCCTTCAGCCATACGAGCATTAGTGAGGTATGGGGTGCAGTCTGCGTTCCAGTTCATCCCAAAGGTGGTCAGGGTTCTGTGCAGGACTCTCGAGTTCTTCCGCTCCAACTGTGGCAAACCACGTCGTCATGGAGCTCGCTTTGTAAACAGTGGTACTGTCATGCTGGAACAGTTTTGGATCTCTTAGTTCCAGTGAAGGGAAACTGTAAATGTTACAGCATACAACATAATTGTGTGCTTCCAACTTTGTAAATGGTACATGGTATGCACTTCTTCTTAACCTTAATGGTTCTTACAAAGCACTTGGGCAGCGTCTTGCCCAAGGACACTTCGGCAGGTGGGCTGGGGATCGAACCACCAACAGCAGCGATTAGTGGATAACCCGCTCCAATTTTGTGGCAGCAGTGCGGGAAGAACCACATGTGTGTGACGGCCAGGTGTCCACAAACCTTTGGACAGAATGTATGTAGTCTGTGTTGCTGGTTTAAAAAACCCCAAAAACAAACAAACAAAAAAATAGTAACTTGAAGCACCAGTGTGAACCAAAACACAATTACATCAAATTTGTCTTTATAGCATTGAACAGACCACTGATGGTCAGGTAACGTGGCGGTTGCTCAGCCAGACCAATTTTAATAACTGGTCCTGCATAAGTTCTAGTCTCTGGTGTAAAATATTAAGACGTTTGTATCAAACCAAACCTGAGTGTTATGTTAAATATACATCAAATAAAGTTCAAATAGAAATCCCCCAGACTGATTTCAGATCTGTCCTAATGTGTATGACCACCTCTTCTAAAGTGTCCGAGATTCCCAACTCCAGAAGTTGTTAGGACCGGTCAAGCATACGTTCATAAATCTTCCACTATTTCCTGGAAGATTCATTCAGGCTGTTTTTGGAAAAGCCCATTTGACCAGATGCTCCAGAAATGCAGCGTGTGACTGCTTCCACAAATGTAATTAAAATAAGGAGGTCTGAAACGCTGACGTCAAAGCAGCCGGGTGGTGAAGCCTAGCACCATCTCAGCACCTGAATTTACCACCAATATACATTACTGAGGTATATTATACTGTTATTCTGTCATTTCTCTCTGATTAATTTGTTTGGCAAAGTTCTGGACACCCAGTGCTCAGTTGTTTTCTCTTTCCAGCACATCTGATTCAGCTCATTATGTAATTCACCCCCCAAACGTGAGTCACATGCGTGAGTCAACTAATGCACTCATAAGCACCCACAATCTTTTATACTCTACCAAACTGACATTAAGAGACCACAGAGCCATAGTAAATCTGGTTTCTGAGAGGAGCTGTGTGGAATTCACAATTAAGAAAAGACAACGCACCCAAAAACAACCGTCACAGTGCTCAACCAGATTTCATGTACATTTACTTTAACATGTGGAACATGTAGTATAAAGACTTTATACTAATAAAACAATGTTCATCAAATCATATGGCATGGAGGAAAAAAAAAAGTTCACAGAGTTGTACATTTTCATTGGAATTGTTGCTCAAGTCACTTTTGGGTTAACTTCAAATTTTGCTGGATTACAGTTACACCGACTGACTTTTTCATGAGACTGTCTTTTTTTTTAAAAAAAATAATTGTTTAAGCCCGACATCCAAGACCATTCGAGGGACCTGTTCCTATCTGTTTGACAGAATTGTGTAGTACAGTCCACGCAGGAACGTGCTACACGACAGCGGACTACCCCCGACGGAAGATGGCGACAAACGTCATTTTTCATCAAACCGTCCTTAATAATTAGCATCGACTACCATCACTTTGTATAATACCACATCTCTTGCAGAAATAAAACGTGAAAAGGGCCTGTTTAATATACAGCTCATATATATATATATATATATATATATATATATATATATATATATATATATATATATATATATATATATATATATATAGACAAAATCAGCCCACAAGGAGAATGAAAAGAGAAGAGAGAAGTGGTAACTGAAGCGCTTTAGAGTTCCGTTTTCAGACTGTTGATCCTGCGGTTTAATGGTCATACTGGTGGAAGCGAGTAAGTTTAAAAACCAGCTCTCGTCTTACCCTCACATACTGGTGTGGTTACGCAGTGCAGTACTGGTTATCAGATTTGAATATTGCCCGTGGTAAAGAGTCATTCACATTTGGTAATCTCCCCTCCAACAAGCCATCTACACCCTATTGCACAATGCTTTTCAGAGCTGGATACATGTATAGCTTGAGTAAAATCAGTGTCTTTTTTTTTTTTTTGTTTGTTTTTTCTTCTTTAACACATTGCAAGAGAGGTTCTATCTACAACACATCTCACAATTTAAATAAATGTGCATCCCCAAATAAACAAAGTCCCACACAATGAAAAAAAAATTATTAAAAAATCTTAAGCGCAATTTAAAAAAACAAAACAAAAAAAACACACACAAAAACGAATAAACAGTATCTATCAGATGCCAACTTTGGTAAAAATGGAACTGAAAAAAACCCCCCACAAAAACAAAGCATTTAAAAAAAAAAAATAGAAAACAACACTGAGATATTAAATATCTGTATTAAAATCATTTAAAAATCCAAAATGAAAATAGCAACAAAAAAAAAACAAAAAAGAAAAGGGGGAAGGGGTAGAAGAGCTATATATGTATGCATGCATATATATATGTATATATACATACATACATACATACATATACACACACTCTATATAACTGTAAGTAAAAACATTTTTTGTCTTTTTTTTTATTTAAATAAAAATATAACACCAACAATCTCGATCTGTGTGGCTTGTCCCGCTGATTTTCAGCACTGCCAGGCTATCGCTCGTGTCACGTGCGTCCCAGCTTAAACAGCACCTCGCACAAAATGGCTGCCACGCTAGAGTTCAGCACGGACGACAGCGTGATGTCCAGCAGGCGGCTCTCGTACAACACAAACTCGGGCCGGTTCTCCTCAACCTGAGCGATCGCCATTAAAGCTTTAGCAGCCCGGCACATCATGTTGATGCTGGGTGGCTCTGGGTGGGTTGGATGTCCTGCATGTAGCAGGCTATGCGGGCTCTGCTGATACTGTGCCATGGCAAGACTGTCCTCTAAAAAGCCTATCAGGGTCCCAATGCTGCCCTTCTGAAGCGCAATTGCCCGCGCTGCCGTTGGATCACCCTGCGCCAGGTTGGCGAGGACGGCCACAGCCATCTCCCGGCACACCTGGCTTTTGCGTTCACCCACGTGACGCACTAACGTTGCAAAGAGGCGTTCCTGGCGGCTGAATGGTGGTGTTGCTAAGAGCAGGTCCACATTACAGTCCTGGATGCTCAGCTTGCACAAGCACTCCAGCACCAGCCTCTGCGGCGTCAGAGAAGAGAAGCCGTTCGCCGTGCAGAAAGGGTCCTGGGCCTCGGCTGACGGACAAACCATCCAGTGCAAAACCCCATCCAGGATGGGTAAGCAGATGCTTTCAGGGTATACGGACAGATCAAGCTGCCCTGAAATGTTGGCCAAGGTCACCAAGGTGTTCTCATGCAAGGCACCAAGGCAGTCCCACCACCACTCGTCCTTACTACAAGCCAGACTTCGCTCCTCTTCACGTCGGTAGGTTGGGGGTGTCCTCTTCCTCTTCGGGTGCTCATGGTGCAAGAGCACCAGCTTGCCCAGTATAAGTACCAGACCTGGATGCCGTGCCATGTCGGCATCGTTACCAGGCACAAAGGACAGCCCGCGCACTATGTTGGAGATGCATATGCAGCGTTTAGCCAGCTCATCCTGCCAGTCCTCTGCTGTGGAAAGTGGTGCCTCATCCCAGCAACGTGGTTCATCTTCCAGCAGGGTGATACTGCGGTGTTTCCCTTGGCTCTGTGAGGTGGACCCTTGGGCCCTGCTCTCGGGTAGAGATCCTGTATCATCTGCAGCAGCCGTCAGACTCTCATCTTTGACATCTTGGTCTTGCTTCTGAGATGATCCCTCTTGACTGGGATCCTCAGGGTCTTCTTCTTTAACCTCTTCGTGGTCCATATTCATTGCTGGTTTAGCTCCTGTCTCCTCATATTTTCTATCAAAGTGGGTCTGGATGTGGGCGGTGGAGTCTCCTCCGCCAGCCTTCCAGTGAAGTAGGCCGCTGGTAAACTCTGCAGCCAAGCCCAGCTGTTCTGATCGGTCTTCCACCAGGTCTGCGATTGCCTCCCTCTCCTCCACCTTCACTGGCAATCTGTCGTACTTGCTAGCTTGCTTGGGCCTGGGTTCTGTGGAAGGAGAATCTTCTTTACCTGCTTCATTTTGTCTATCCTTCTCGTGCTCGATTATCTCTGCTGACTTCTTCTCAAGGGGGTCTGCTCCAGATGTGCTGCTGGTGACACACCTTTGAGACTCTGCTTCAGGCTTCTTGTCTACCTGCTCAGTATTTGAAGGACTACCCTGCTCCTGATGTTCCAATTCCTCTTTTTCTGCTGGCTCTGGGAGGGGGCCAAGAAGTGTCTTCTGGCCCTCAGTACCCACTTCATATTCCTCCAGGATTCCAAAGATCTCAATCAAGCATCTTCGGAAATATTCAACTATAATTTCCAAGAAACCTGGCAACTAGAGAAACGGGAGGACAAACGTAGGCCACGTGTTAACCAATTAATGACATTATGAAGTAACTTTGCAAGTGCTACTTTGACAACTTACCTGTGACAAGGTAAAAGAAGACACTGTGTTATCGTCATATAGTAGAATGTTTATTGTGTCCAAAGCCCAAGTGCTCTCTGCTAGCAAACCAGACTTCAGAGACATCATCACACGCCAGGCCTCTGGTGTCCCTGCAAGGTAAGGACAGTTTTGAGCAATTTGACTTCTTCAAATTGCAACCCCCCCCAACCCCCTTTTGTTTCATTACAAACAAACTGCAAAATAATTTTTTTTTTTTTTTTTACAGAAAGCTTACAGAATTTAGCTCTCAGTAACGTTGAAGTGATGATATTGCTGAAAGAAACAGATAGCTATTTAAGTTTAAGACCCTACAGGACTCTTACCAATGTCTTTGGATGTTAACCTTCGGCGAGGCTTTAGCTGAGGCTGCATAGCCTCGACAGAATCCAGTGGAAAGCTGATCTCTTGTTGTATGGGCGGGAGACCTTGACCGGGGACACCACCACTCTGAGAGCCTGGAATAGACCCGGGAACCCCTGGTTTTGGCATCTTGAGAGACTGCATCAAATGAGCTTTATTGGGGGACATGGAACCTCCCATGGGTCTGGGGAATGGTGCTGGACTTGGAGCACGGGCGATGTGGTTGGGCATGGCTGGAGGGGACTGGTAAGAGGACGGAGGCTGGCGGTTTGTCATGGGCGGCACGGAGCTAGCCGAAGATTGGGGAGGATAAGGTGACTGACGCTGGCCCGGGTGACTCGGCCACTGACTGTCTTGATTTGCCCTGCCATCTGGGTCATCCGCACGGCTCATGGAGGGGTATGGAGGCCCATGGCCCTGTCTGCTAGGGTAAGGGTAACCGCCCATATCAGTTCTGGGGTGCCACATGTTACCCTGAGGTCCCCCGCTGGGAGTGGAGGACGGTCCTCCAGCCATCATGCCATGCTGAGGTGGTCCCTGTCCCCCATGCTGCATGCGTTCACGGTTATATGGGTACGGGAACTGCCCCTGCATAGGTCTGCGCTCCGGGTATCCACCGTACTGGCCAAACATATCCGGCTGCTGGCCACTGAACTGCATGCCATAGGAATCACCCTCATGTCGCTTTGCTGGGGGGCCATACATCCCTTCACCAGGCCTCTTATAGCCCTAAAGAGGAACAGAAAGCTTTTTGAGGACCTGTTTCTCAGAACAGCAAGACTGAATAAAACTTGCCCTGTCTGCACAATCAAGATTTCAGTCAGGTTATAAAAAATTAATAATAATAAAGTTCAAAATTCTTATTTTATTTTATCTGCTTCATAATACACTAGATTTCTGCTTATTTACGTTGTTATTTGTTCTCTTATTTTGTCGATTATCTCAAATGTTGTATAAAAAAATATCAAACACTGCCTCAGGTCTGCTCCTTACAGAAAGCACATGATGAATGAGCATTCATAAGGTGTTATATCATTATTTACATTACACTAATGCCACTTTATTTTAGGCTAAACGCAACTTCTAGTCCAGAAAATACATCATAACATGAAATTGTCTGACTACTGACCTGTGGTTGTGGGTACATTCCATGTGCACTGTATGGCATGCCTTGAGGATACTGCTGTCCGTAAGCATCATGTCCATGCCTAAATCAAAAATAACATGCATCACTCAGCCGTTCAGCTTGGAGATACACATGCACTTGTACACCTATAAAACCTAGCAATGCTTACCTCTGATGTGATTGGTATCTATTGCCTGGGTACATGTTTGGATCACTGTTGGAAGGCATTATGTTGTTCTGATTTCCAGGAGGCACCATTCCACCATCTGGACCCATGGTATGGTCAGGCCTGATGAAGACACATGGCAGAAGACATGAAGCTGGACTCAGAAGTGAGTCAAGTTGTCCAGGAGCATACTGTATAATATTACTGACCTTCGGTCAAAGCCTTGGTTGTAAGGGTACTGGGGTCTCATGCCCATGCCCTGGGGTCCTCGTGGGTACATGTCCTGCATGCCACTGCTGGGCATTGGCCCTGGCATGAAAGAGTCATTGCAACCTATAAATATGTATACACACTTTTAGTGTTTAAGACCTGAAATATTCTTAGTCCTTTTCTACAGACAATGTGCTAGAGCTGGTTCAAAATCAGAATCAGTCAGCAAAAATCAGTTCGATCCCGAAACCAGAAAGCTGGTGGTCTGGAACAGGGAACCAACCGTTACTAGAGTCAGCGTCAACGACTCAAACAAGTTCATAATAGACATTAAAATAGAGTGGTGCAGAGATGAAGTCATCATTTAGTACCGGAACCTGGAAGTTAGCGTCACACTGGTTCCCTTGACAAAAACCCAATAGGACTTTCCCATAGGCTTTCGGATTATCGCAAAAAACAACAACAAAAAAAAACGCTCTGTGGTCGACAAAAGTTTACAATACTAACACGGTTTGTCCATCAAGATCATTTTCACAAATGAAAACAACTTTTATGAAGTTTGAAGCTGAAATGACGCTCGACTTCAACGTCACAGAGCTTCCGACGATTTTTTCCAAACTTGACTTAAAAACACTTTCCATAATACGGACTTACTCTGTGGATCAATCTTAATCCACAATTTTTGGGGAGGGGATTGTGCACAGCACACCTGAACCAGTTTATCTGCAAAGTTTTTTCCTGTTCTGCGTGATGACGTTTAATGTCCCCGACAACGTCTGTAGTCCCATTTAGCAACATGTTATCAACCGCCTTTTTCAATACACGTAAAACCTTTTAAAAAATCACAAGTTGGGTTTTACTTGTGTATTTTATGTCGTATAATAAAATGTGGAAATATTTTGAGTTTGTGTTCATCACAGACCTTATTTCAGGCTTTTAACCAAAATCCCATTCAAAAAACCCATTGATTTCGGGACCATGGAACCGGAAGGGCTAAAATGCTAACTCGTTTCCGGGTTTTGGCGTTTCAAAATGACGTCATCCCTGCAAGATGATCGTGTTTTCAAAATGTACCATAAAATCGATTATCTAACAAAAAAAACCTGCTAATGCTAATTGTAGGGTTATGATGATGATGATAACTGACTTAATGAGCTACACAGTCAACAAACTCAAACTGGGGGAAAACATATCTGTTGTCTAGTAATCGTTGTCTAGAACAATGTATTTTAGCTGTGTTCAGAAGCAGAAGGACTGTCTGAGCTATTCGGTGGTAAAATATCTTCTTAAAGCCAATGGCTAAGCATAAAAAACCCCTCACAATTATAATGTTTATGTTAAGTGTTAGCAAACTCGAACAATCCGTGAAGTAATTTATCAGGAAAACATATTATCGCAAAAAAAAGATCACAAATTTAAAAGAATAATGTGAAGAAGAAACCTGCACTTTGCAGGTATCTGCAACAAACTAAACAGCTACAGAATACCGATATTACTATATATATATATATATATATATATATATATATATATATATATATATATATATATATATCCTTTTGCAGTGCGTATCTGTCCTCGTGTGGATTAATTATCGTCTTTGGTGATAAAACACTCCAACAAAGGATTTCATCTTGGATAGTAAGGTTTCGTGATTACGTAACAGTCTGGATCATAAGCTGGTGGAAACATGCGCTGTTTCTCAAGAACATTCACTACATCATTAGAAAATGGTGCTTGATAAATAACACCATTAGATATGCCATAAAGCAGACACTAGGGGGCAGCGCTGTCCAACAAATCACCTTAATCACATCTTCAGCTGGAGATGAGACACTGCTAAAACATATCCAGCAGCCATGAGAACGAGATGCCTCAAGACAGGAATAAAAGTTCAATAAAACAGTTTCTTCCTACACTCACGCACCTTTCCTTTGACCTCCGTAGGGCTCCTTGTTGGCATCGTACTGCATTCGTGCATCTATACCCCCTCCTCCCTGCTGGTACATCATACCAGGTGGGACGTTGGCTCGCTTTTGGAAAGCTGGATCGCTGCTCTCAGAAAACGGATCCTGCACACTGACTCCACTGCTTCTGCAGATAAAAAGGTCAAAACACTCTGGCATCAATACACAAATTAAAAATATATATATAATGCATGCTATCTGTACATAAGACGTGGTGAGAAGCCAGAGGGTTGTGGATTAATGGTACCATCGGTGTGCAAGTTGTACCATGGTTTCTACGGTAAACCGTAAAAATTGGACATTTTGGGTCCTGCTCAGAGGAAAACTGTTCAAACTGTGCAGATGGATGATTATAATAATAATAATAATAATAATAATCCCAGCAGGACAAGGTATCGATGTGATGACCGAGGATGTTACCGGAGACCATTTTACAGCACAGATATTTTGTTTCCAAATGTGAAGGTGACATGAATTCAAAAAGAACAGCAGTATAACTACAGCTGGTCAAAAAAACAAACCAAAAACAAACCTTTAAGCACGAGAATCAGCGAAGATCAAGTAAGGAAGTCAGTGTGAGCCTGAACAACTCAACATAGCTTGTTCAAACCCAACATCCTCCACATACATATTTTATATTTATTTATTTTATATATATATATATATATATATATATATATATATATATATATATATATATATATATATATATATATATATATATATATATATACACACAAACACACATACATACACACACACATATACACACACATATATACACACACACACACATACACACAAATCAGTATTAAAGTAGCAGAAAAGAGAAGATACATTAACAGGTTTGAATCAGCATAACGAAAATATCGTTTATACTGATCTGACTATTCTAATGCACTATTACAGAGAAATCTACTTTCAGAGCAGTTTACGATGTGTTTATTTTTTTAGGTTATTAATTATTTCTATCTACCCGTTAGCAGTTATTATGCCTTTTGCTCATGCTCAGCTTTCGCTATATCTGGTTATAATGAAGAATTGGGGGGGGGCTCTCCGGACCTGCCTGATACGTTTCGGATGTCCTACCTCTGGATGGAGCTCTCATCTACTCCAATTCCAGATTACTGGGACTACGGCTGCTTCTAAGGCCAAACAGACTTCATATAAATCAATAATGAACTTTTTCACACTATCTGATGAGGATGGGTTCCCTTCTGAGTCGGGTTCCTCTCAAGGTCTCTTCCTCTTAAAACATCTTAGGGAGTTTTTCCTCGCCACTGTTGCCACTCAATTGCAACCCTGCTTGCTCAGTTGGGATAAATTCGCACCTTTAATGTCTGTATACCGTGTTAATATATCTGTAAAGCTGCTTTGAGACTGTCTATTGTAAAAAGCGCTATACAAATAAAATTTAATCGAATAAAATTGAATCAGCATAATGTAGTGTATTTCACCCACCTGCCACCTTGCTGCAGAGACATGTGGCTGTGTGGAGTAGATGCTGGAGTCGGGGGCTTTAAATCCCCAGGCATCTCCGTCATGGAGCTGCTGCCTGTAGACTGAGGAGTCTGAGGGCCCTGGAGAGAGCCGGAGTTTGCTACGGAACAAAAACAAAGAAGAAATACAAATTTGAGGAATACAGTGAAGATCTAGAAAAGGAAAAAAAACAAACACTTATTCCACGTGTGAGGAGTGTTTCCGCTAACGAGTCCTTTAATACAGAAGATCCTTATTGTTTTCGGGGTGCCAGGGTTAGATCGTGAGCTTTGTGAGGAGTTTCACATGTCTTCGTCATGTCCATGTGGGTTTCCTCTGGGTTCACTGGTTTCCTCCCTACCACCCACAAAAACACGGCAGGTGGACTGGCTAGGCTGAACTGCTTCTAGGTGTGAGAATGTGTATACATAAGACCTGCATCCCTTCCGGGGTGTGTTCCAGCCTCATGCCCCGTTTTCTACCGTGACAGGATCCAGACCCATCCGGACCCAGCCCACCCCACCCCCAGACCAGAATAAAGTGCTTAATGAAGATGAACGAACGAACGGATCATCTCTTTACTGTCAGATAAGACGCCGTACTTCACTTATAAAAGTTATTTATTTGTAAAGACTTGTTATACGTTTGTTATACGTGCACCTGCATGTTGTATTGAGTAAATGAAGGGTATTAAAAAAGGAAAGACCTGGCGACCCAGTGTAGGATAAGTGGTACAGAAAAATGGACGGATGGAGAAAGGGAAGATCTTACAAAATACTCCGGAATCATATGATGCTAGCATTTCATTTCTATAATCTAATAAGATGCAGATACAGCAGGCACAGGAACTAGTATAAGCAGACAACGTAATGAAAAAATTTTTTAAAAAGGAGAAGTGGAGGTACTTATTGGCAAAGCTGGACGGGGAGCAAAAAAACAAAACAGTGCATTACGATGTAGTGAAAGTGTGTCGGCTTTGAAAGTAAATGATGCAGATGGGTTACAGGAGGACAGGCCTGGCACACACACACACACACATTCATGAGCATGAACTGGAGTGACCCTGATGCCATACTCAGTCAGAGTGAAGGAAGGAGGGGAGGGGGGAGCAGAGAGGGGGGAAAATGCTGGCTCACTGGTCGGCTGTGTAGGGGGTCAGACGGAGGTCATTTTTGTTTATATCTCACACGCTTCCCTCTATTAATCTTCCCTGGGGAATCCCCCCTCCTTCTGTTTGACAGCTCTTTCTCCACACACTTTCTCTCCCTCTCTGTGTACTACTGAGGGAGGGAGGGAAGGAGGAAGGGAGGGAGGGAAATCCTTCAGCTGGTTGCTTGACAGCTCTCCCTTTCCCCCACCCCACCCCACCCCACCCCTCCTTTCTCTTTCCCTCTCTCAGCGTGACTAAATCACCTGTCAGATATTTTTAGCTCTCACACAGCCAGCTCAAATTGATTTGAAGGCAGATGGAGGAAGGATGCCGGCGACGAGCCCCAACCCTGGAGGACCATCTATCAGCCCAAAGGGCAGACTGAATATTATGCACGCTAGAACACACTTTAAAATCGCTCACTCAAAAACTATTCCTAGAAATCAAATTATCCAGTAACAGCCAGAGCGCGGGGGCGGGGGGCAACAGTGACCTTGCCGTCGTGACAAACAGGGCAAATAGGTACTGCCCTCTCTGAAGAGGATGAGCTCGCTTTTGAGTCTCTCAGGGTTTCTTCCTCATGTCACCTTGGGGAGGTTTGCCTCGCCACCGTCGCCAATGGCGACTTCTAATGGCTCTCGTATTGAGCAAGAATCAATTCGACTACATTCTTTCCTTGTATATTGTTTTTAACAATACAATTATAAAGCAGCAGCGTTACAGAAATCAGGATGTAGCTTTAGATCCTTCATGAGCAACCCTGAGAAGGGTGGTCAGTAGGAGCAGATTGTGAATACTGGGAGTTCTGGGTGGAGCACAGGATTCTGCTGGTCTTTGTGATTAGGTGCAGTTCGACAGGTGAGATTGTCCACTGGAGAAAGGGTGGGACTTGGGCAGAAACTGGTTTGGGAAGTGCAAATCTTTAGGGTGTCCATGTGGACGAGAGCGTGTGTGTGTGTTTCATGAGACGCGCAGGAGAACAGAGAGGCTCATTACCCGGTGATGGCGGCTGGACCTTGGCCTGCTGCTGCTGCTGCTTCTTACTGTCAGTGTTGAAGGCGTCTGGTGGAGGTTCTTCACCACGCTCCACCTTACACTCATAAGCGAACAGGTACTGGATGTACTGCTTCTTCAGAGAGCTGGCTGAGCTGCTGGACGTTCCTACGTTCAGAAGAGTGGAGAGCTCGCGCCACTTCTTGTTCTTATTCACCTGTACACAGGACGGAGAGGTTACAGTGAAATCTGGGAAATTAGGAAACCAACACGAGCTGTGCCTCGCTTTAAATCGTCGTTTCGCTGAGCTGTCCCAGCTAAACAGATCCGTCCCAGTGAAGGAGGAGTGCGTGCGGGTCTCTGTGACGTGTTTTGCAGCTGATGATCACTGCAGCAATAAAAAAGAAATTTTTTCTAAAAAAAAAAAAGAAAAGGAGAAAAAAAAAAAGTTCATCCTTCGATTTCGGACCCGCTTCCTCCACTCACCATGGCCAGGCCTCCGATGTCACGCACGCACAGGTAGAGACGGCACAGGTCCAGGGGCTTCTTGCCTACGGCAGGTAGGTTGGGTACAGGTGTGCCTCTGTCCTCCATGAAGGCCAGGTAACGGTCCACCCAGGCCCTCCTCTCCGGCTCATTCCCCAGCTCATACAGGCGTGTGATCTTCTCGTTCGTCATGGTGGCTGAGTTCGGCTTCTACACAGCACGCACACACACACACGCACACACACACACACACACACACACACACACACACACACACACACACACACACACACACACAATCTGAATAACTACGCAGCT
>NC_030440.2:13860788-13903288 GCF_001660625.3 Ictalurus punctatus | reverse complement strand
GTTTATAAACTCGGGAGGTTAGTGTGTGTGTGTGTGTGTGTGTGTGTATTTGATCTGGTCTCTTGTGAACCAGGAGTCCTTTAGCTAAGCTAAAGCCGTGCCACAAGCCGAAAAATAATAAAAAGGGGGCACAAGTCACAGAGTGGAAAGCTGCAGTTTTTCCATCATTCAGAGGTTAGAGATGTTTCTGATCGTGACACGAGAAAGTGGTAAAGCCAGAAAGAGTAACAGAGAGAGAGATGGAGAGAGAGAGAGAGAGATGGAGAGAGAGAGCGACAGAGAGTAGGAGAGAGCAAGAGAGAGAGAGAAAGACAGAGAGAGAAAGAAAGACAGAGAGAGAGAGAGACAGAGAGAGAGAGAGAGAGAGAGAGTAAAGTAGAAAGAGACTAGCTTTTACCTTCGATTTGGGCGGCTCGTTGCCAGCCACGCTGCCTTCTTCCTTCTCTGCTCTCTGTTTCGGGTCAGTGGGAGGCATGCTGTCTCCGGGCCCCATGGGCATGTGTCCTGCACAACACACACCCCCGACACACACACACACACACACACACACACATCACACCACTGCTGTGCAACAGCTTTAAAATAGAAGGACAAAATTCAGGATTACTGATATTCTGAATAAACATGTAAACAGCACGCATGGAATCTTGCGTGGAATTTTAAATAAATAATAATCCGTATATTTATTATTCTTCCTTTTTTAAAGAATCCCTCTGCTATTGTATGAAACTGGTGTTAGAGCTAAACGATGTCTGTTGAAGGGTGCGTGTGATGATTTACACATGCAGTTTGCGCAACACTAAACCCGGAGAATTAAAACTATCTTTTGGTTGAAGCTACGCTAAAAGAAACAAACTTTGTCTAAATGGCATTTTCTGCATAAAGCTTTACTGATATTTTAACCTGCACTAAGACACACAATCATATCTCGAGTGAATGTGATCAGAACTGCACTGCCGCTCTCACCCGAAGGCATGGTGCTGTACGGAGGGCCTTGGAGGTTCATCCTGCTCGAGTTAGCGCTCTGAAGTGGGTTGTACGGGCCTCCGGGACCCATCCCAGCCATCGGGGGCCCGCCTGCGTACCCGCCCAACCTGGAGACCCCGACACACAGAGAGCAGACGTTATTACAGAAGGCAAACGGTATCGCACAACCCTGTTAATAAGCACTGGTGAGCTGCTGAAAAGCAGTACGTTTGTAATGTTCTACCAAGGAGCATGAAATTCAGCAGAGCTTGGCTTAGATTGAAGCGTGTTAAATGTCCTCAAACCGTTCCAAATCGCACCACAGAAGGCCCCATCAAATCTGACAGGAAGGAAGTGCTTGAGATGTGCAGAAATTAGACGTGGGCAATAGTTTACCCAAAGCCTTCGCATGCACCTCGGTAATACTAATCGGAAAACTCCGGTCTACACGAGTCTGAGAATTATCTGATTTCCTTAAACATCTCGACACCATCAACAAATCCTCCAAAGGACAAAAAGATCATGATGTAGATGTCAATCTATTATTTGGGAGTTTGTCTTGGGAGTCCCCAGCATCAGTGCTCTGCATGTTCCATGAAATGTAAGCAGAAATGGATGAAAAGTATGGCGCGTCAATCTTTTACACATTTGAAAAAAAAGAATCGTTTAAAAATGCTAAATCTCGCGGCAGACGTGGAATAAAAGACTTCGGGACATGCTGTTATTGGAAAATAATCGACGTCGGGGTGGTAACGGCGACTCGCCCTTCGTCTCGGGACGCATCGCACCACTGTTGTCGATTATTTATTTATTTATTTTAAATAACAACATGCCCCGAATTTTTTTTATTCCTTACAGAGCAATGCTTTATATAAAATAAAAAATAAATAAATAAATAAATAAATAAAATAAAAAAGGTCCATCTTTCAGCCTCACCAAAATTGCTTTTAAACACGTGGGAAGTGTGCTTTTGGGATATATAGATATAGATATTATACACGTATTGATTTTATGAAAGCCAGGACTAGTTCAGACTGTTTAATGGATGCAGTTCTCTAGTAACCCCAGTAACAGACTAGCTCATGGTGCCACTTGGTAAGCGAACACGCCCCCTTAAACAACCCTGCCTCTTATTCGGCTTTGTTTGATTCCAGATTATCTGATTATCCCGAACAAAACAGGACAACACGAGTGTGTTTCGTCTTCTGTTTAGTTCCTGTTATTAGAAAGAATATCTACAGCTCAAAAGGAAAAAGGAACTGGACTGTGCATGTGGTTAGTGCTGATACTCAAATACGGCCGCTAATCTCACTGCTACATCTTAATGACGTGTACGTACAACGCATCAGAGAAGAGCACGGATCAGGCACAAGGTTTTCCCGCTTAACCAGAAGGTTAGAGGTGCTAGCCAAGCCATAGTTTGGCGCGTAAGCGTTAAGATTAGTGTTAGACGCAACAGCGGACTCAGTGAAGCACAGGAAGCAGGCTTGAAGGTGCTCTGGGTGCACCTACCCATAATGCTCGGGCTGAGGCCGGCCTGGGCCGCTGGTGTAGAGGCTGGTATGGGGCTGAGGGAAATGGGGGGGAGTAAAGGGGGTCGGCCGTACCCCCGGGTACACGGGGGACCTGGTATACGGAGGCCTGGAGCAGAGGGCAAGGGCACAACAGCCTCAGTGGTCAGGTCTTCAGTCGAACTGGACTCGTAATAACGTTGTACGTGTAATATAAATGTACAGTGCCGTCAGGATTAATGATAACACACCGTTTGTGAAAACACAGGTCAGCAGTAGGCATGTGCCGATAATCAGTTATATCGTTCTACTCACTACTCCCCGTGTTAATTCGGGAAATTCTCAGACGAAATCGGACTCGTTCGGACAGCCGAATAAGGACTTCAAAGTGTCTTTAAGTTGAGGTTGTATTACATGACGTTTGAGATTAGAAAATGTCCAACAATTCTGTTTCCTGGACAGGAGCTTAGTGAAAGCATGTTGAAACGTTTAATATCGGCACACTCCTAGTCAGCAGTCCGTGTGTGTATGTGTGTGTTTTGTACACATCAGGATGTGATGAACGTTAATGAATTTCACGCTGAACGTGAGAGACTCAACGTTAATTTATTATTAACGTTAAGAGACGGCATGTTTACCTGGCCGGTCCGGGTGCTTGGGGGTTCTGTGGTGAGGGAGCAGTGCCGCTCTCGTGGGGTTTCCGGCCACCTGTTGGTGGAGGGGGGCCCATGCCGGGCCCTGCAGGCTGAGGCATGCTGGGAGATGTTGGTGCCGCGCTGCTAGAACCCGCTGGGTATGGACGTCCTCCCCCCGGCTGAGCGGGACCCCTAGCAGCAGGCATTGAGCCGCAGGGCTGTCCGGGGCCCTGGCCGTGCATGGGGCTGCTGGCGTTCATGCCCAGGCTCATGCCAGGCCCGGGGCCGCTGTAGCTGGGGCCTGGAGCGCCACCGTAGCTTGGTAGACGAGGGTAGTTACCTAAAGAGAAATAAATAGCAACACTTCCTTACATCACACGAGATATGCCAAATTTCCACCAGACTTTCAGATACCTGTAATATTCAGAGTTTGAATGTGTTTGGACTAAATGTCCAACAGAACACCATTTTACACCCAGCTACAGAATAACACCTGTAGAAAACATAACTTTTGTTTTTCAATTTAATGTTTATTTATACAGTTGAGGTCGTAAGTTTACATACGCCTTGCAGAATCTGAAAAAGTGTTTTATATATATATATATATATATATATATATATATATATATATATAAAATGTAGCTTTTTATTTAGTATTGCCCAGATGTTTACATATAGCCCACAAGACACAATAATAACCAAATTTACACAAATGAACCAGTTCAAAAGTTTACACACCCTTGATTCTTAATCCTGTGTGTCGTTACCTGGATGATAAACGACTGTGTTTATGTTTATGTTTTGTGAGAGTTCTTCACGAGTCCCTTGTTTGTCCTGAGCAGTTAAACTGCCCACTGTTCTTCAGAAAAATCCTCCAGGTCCTGCACATTCTTTGCTTTTCCAGCATCTTCTACATATTTGACCCCTTTCCAACAGCGACTATATGATGTTCAGATCCGTCTTTTCACACTGAGGACGACTGAGGGACTCGTACACGACTATTACAAAAGGCGCAAACATTCACTGATGCTCAAGAATTCAACACAATAGGTTAAGAGCCGGGGGGTGTAAACTTTTCAACAGGATGATCGGTGTAAACTGTTATCTTCTGGGAAACCTGTAACTAACTATATTACGTAGCTTCTGAAGGGCAGTACTAAATGAAGAAAAAGAAGATCTATAAACAAAATCATCAACCAGTAATCCAATTCAACCCTTCAAATTCATTCTGACTGCTCACAACGCTAACTGCAACATTTCCAACACAAGTGAAAATACAGGGGAAAAGAAGAAGGTAAAAAAAAAAAAAACAAGAAGCGGTAACAATGTCTGAACTAAGTGACTATTATCTACTGGTTTTACTTCATGGGGCTACTTTATCGAGCTCGGGGCTGCAGGGGATTTTGGGGGGTTTTTTGTTGTTGCATTCTTTTTCCCTTCGTTGTCATTCTCAGACATACTGAGACTCGTCAAGCTCTGCAAGAGACAAGATGGAGGCGGCAGCTCGGGGCCACTTTGTCAGCAAGTCTGCGCTGCTGAACGGACATTCCGCGTGATGAGTGCGGGATCGGAGCATCACCGGAGAGACGCTTCTTAATGAGGTGTGCCTGCTGCTGACGAGCTACAGGGGAGACATGAGTGCAGGCTGCTGATTGCTCTGAGAACTGAGCGTGGCTGTATGTGGACTGAATCCTGCAGTAATGGTGAAATCATGTGCATATTATTACACATGAAAATTTGCCAAGCGGCATTTCAGGCTCTATTAGTGCAGGAATGATTTATTTTTATTTTTTTTTGCTCTGGCTGCAGCTGTTAAAACACAGACAGAGATCTCGAATTCGGCGAGCTGCCTGTTTCAGGAGTCCCACAGGAAATCAGAGGCTTTGGCATCTCTTCCTCTTCCCCGAACAGAAAAGCAGAACAAAATGCTTTTTTCGCTTTTTTGTTTTGATGTCATGCAATTGTTCTAAAAATATATGAAGCGGGTCAAGAAGCTGCTATTTTGTTTCCCGGCGCTGTAAATATTCTGCGTCCTAAACCCCGACAAGCTCGTCAGTGTCTGCTGTTTTATCCTTCCACAGCATGACGGGCCCTCGAGCACCGCCAATTACAGGAGACGCTCTGGCACATTCGACCGCACTGCACTGCCTGTCTGAGTCACCGTAATCCCACGATGCCCAGGGGATGCAAGAGATCGGGACAGCTGCCTCGCCTCAGACACCCGGAGATAGCCTCCAGCTCTGCGCCTCTGAGTTTCATACCTGCTGCATCTGTGCCAAAAAGCAGATTCGGCATTTCCGTCAATCCGTCCCCGCTGAGAGGAAAACGAAAGCAAGCGCCGATGCCAATCACAGCAAGACTGGCAGCTTACTGTTCTCTACGGTCTGAGAAGGAAACGCGGGATTTTCACGTGGTCCTGAGATCGAGACTGTGTCATACACAGGACGGCTTCTCGTGTTCCTTATTTTCACCAAACGTCAAAGAAATTTCCCTGGACCAGACTTGGACAGAATATATGTTTTAAACACTTAGCCTGGGGAAGTGGCGAGTAGGCGGTTCTCAGTCATGTCCTGTGCCAGAAGATTACGTCCCTGCTCACATCGTCCTTTTAAATGGACCTCGTTGGAGTTACCGCATCGAGCGAGTTGGCTCTCTAGCTCATTTAGGTCGACTCTGTTGATGTGAAGCTAGCTTATTTAATAACTCGTCAGCGTAACGTTAGCCCGTCTGCTGTACTGTGGATCCTGTACCTTATTTCCTGCGACTGTTAAAACAGATACCTGTCCCCGTGAAGTGCCTTGAGACACGCATCGGTACTCGATGTCTTGACGTAATTTCCACTGAAACAGGATGACAAGGCGGGGCATATCGAGTTGCTCCGCCCCCTTTTAAAATAGCCAATAGCGGTTAGCTTACCTCGCAGCCCGGGCTAAGGCGTGCTTGACTTTTAGTATCACGGACGCGAGCCCGAGCGGTAACGACGTGTCGGATTTACTTTGTGGAGGATTTTCCTCCACCTTCTTCACCTTCGAACAGCCGCAAAAAGACGCATCTGCGACCCGTGCTTGCTGCTACGGGTTCTCTCGCTCAACGACGAAAACTTCGGCAAGGCGATGTTTATAATCTTGGGGGCGGGACACTTCTGGTTCTAGAGAGCATTTGATTGGACAGAAAACCTGATGAGAAGCTGAAAGTGCAGAATGATGTCATCAAAACTGTTGATCCGTATCGGTGGTAGAGAGAGAGAGAGAGAGAGAGAGAGAGAGACGGCACATTTTGAATGCGTATATCGTGTAAATGCGACTTATCATCATCGTCATTATCAAATATAATATAGCCACGTGCCATCGGTGCAGATTCGTAATGAATTATATAAGCTGAGTTTTGGATGAAACATGTTCCAGCAGACAGATTTTTGATTCTTTATACGGGTAAGTAAACACACAATGGTCTCCGTTTGGCTTCTCCACGCTCGGCTAGCTCTGCACATCCATCAGAGTAGTTGCATTTCTGTTGTCTCGCGCCAGCTGCCAGTTAAACAAGTGAAACCGCAGGACAACAGGGAGCATCAATCAGAAACGGACAGGAGCTCGGTGACGTTATGAGAGCGCGAACCGGGGCTATTTATTACCACACCGCATGATGGATTACTTCCACGTCCTGTTCAGAGAGACAACGCGACCGCACGCAGGCGTTTTTGTCTCTGGACTCGTTTTTAAAAGGTCATCCAAATTTTTTTTTAACAAAATAGGAGAATCAAAAATCTGAAGAAAAAAACAACACGTGATGAGAATGGAATAGCAGATGCAGGTGTGAAGGAGTGTTACCTGAAGGGCCGTACTGCCCGCCCTGGGGCACGTACCCGGGGCCGCCCTGCTGGTACGAGCCCACGCTGTGGTGCATGGGGCCTCCAGGGGATGGGTGTGGGGACATGGGTGGTCCAGGCTGCTGGGGACCAAACTGAGGGCCAGGGCCACTGCGCTGCAGGTTGGAGGCAAATCCTAGGTGCATGAAAGCAAACAAACAAGTCAGGGGTGGCGCGTGCAGGCTTGGGAGCATTTCTAAACTGCATTTTATAGAAAACATAGTTCTTAATGAACATAAAATGACGGGTTTTACATCATGCTGAGTATTTAATATTGCGGGGGGGAGGGGGGTCTTGATGACTAAGTGATGCTTGTTTTCTCTTTAAGAATATAAATTTACTTTTAAGACGAGGCACAGTTTGGACTTGTGTCTTGGATGGAGTACTAAAATGTAATGCACTGTAAGTTAATCTTGTAATTTACGCTATTTATGACGTTATTATTTATGACAGTCTCTATTTTTTTTCCCCCTCTCTTGAAGCTGAATAAGACAAAAACACAGCTGATCATGTAACAGAGAAACCAGAGTGTGGAAACTCCTCTGTCCTGAAGACGTCGCCGTGGTGGAAAACTTAACGACTGACACCCGAGACTCTTTCCATACAGGTTGAATACACATCAACGACCGACTGTGTGGCGTTCTTTTTCTTTTCAAAATTGGTTTAGAATTAATTTACGATTATGTTGAACGTCCGCCCTGTGAATCAACTGTTACTACAGAGACGATAACGTATTAGAACCAGCGCGTTCATATAAACCTGGCCTCTGAGTTACAGCCAGAGCTATGACTACTGTCAGAGCTGCTCTAATAGGGAGAATGATCAACACCTTCTGACCAATGAGAAAAGCGCCCGGTTATCGTAATTCCGATATAATTCCGGCGATAACGGCGCTGGAAAATGGCGTGGAGAGCGCACGTCTAGAACGCGTATAGCTGAGACAGATAACAAATCTACACAAGTGACCATTAGGAGGCCTGTTACTGCTGCTGTAGGGGTAATAAAGGTGTGCGCGTGTGTGTGTGTGTGTGTGTGTGTGTGTGTATACTCACCCCTCTCCTGAGACATGGGTGACTGACTGAGGGTGGAATGGGAGGCCACATCTGATACGTTCCCTGGGGTTTGTGGGGCCATCTGTGTACCTACACACACACACACACACCTGAAATTAACTGCAGCACACTTCTGTTACTGAAATAACCCAAACCTCCTAATGTAGTTAAATGACTTTTAGCTGCCATAAAAAACCGTGTATGTGTGTGTACGGGGGTGCGTGTCCTTTCCAGTCTGTTCACTATGAGGCTAATGGAGGCCAGCTCTATCAGCAGGGGTGAAACATCGACAGGAGAATAAAAAAGGCCTCCTGCGGCCCTCGTTAGGGACATCCGGAGCAAGGAAGCGCAAGGACGAGACACTCGCAGCTTCAGCTGTCAAACGCTCAAGCTAACGACGACCCACACTGAGGGAGAGGCTGGGCAGTAAATGCTCCAAACGTGCCAACAGGCGTTTTAAACTATTTTAATAGCCGGCGTGGGAGTTAGCGGGGAGTCCCGACTCCGTCTGTCGGACACGTGGACAAGATTTTCCTCATGGTAGGAATGAGGAGGTGTGTAGCATCGCTGGAAGAAAAAACACTGGCTATACAATCATGAAAAATAAATAAAATCACTCAATCAATCATCAACGAATTGTACCTGGCACACTGGCAGGTGATATGGGTCCGGATCGTGACTGGCTGGAGCCCACGGGTGAGCCGACCGGAGAAGGCGAGGGTCCGCTGCGCAGGCTGGAGAGACGGGGTGACGCGTGAGGGGAGAACGGGGACTGCGCCGTGTTGCTCTGCTCACCCTGGCTGCTGGTGGAACCCGAGGCGCTGACGGCTGAGCTCAGAGCTGCCTCCGTCCCTGTCGGCAGGTCGTCTATGGAGCCCGACAGGTCCTGCACCCCACACACACAAACACACACACAAACATGAGGATCCAAAGCTTGGAGACATGCTTCTACATTCTGAAAACGTACAAAAACACTTCTCCTTCCTGTGCTAGCAATAACAATATCCCCCTTTGACGTCAGAGCAACACCCAACCAACCACAAACCTCTCAGAGGACCAAAAATATAAAAATACAACGCCAACCAGGAACATACTGTAATCCCTAATCACATCATAAATATTCCAATATAATCATATTTAATGCGTTTCAGCGTGGAGCTTTCCTTGAACAGCATCTAAACAGCAGGGTGGCGATTATACAGCACTTTTAAAGCCTTAGACTTGACTACAACGACTCAGCACATTTAGAAAACACTCTGTGGAATGCCAAGCATGCTCATCAGAGGTGTGCTGCCCCAAATTAGCATCTGGTGCCAGGCTAGATCTGGCCGAGGAGTTGCTTGTTTCTGTGGGCCTGAGACCAAGACCGTGCCTCGTGGGGCATCCGGCCCGCATCCAAGCGCACACGAGTGCCAGCGGTGAATTAAAGCACGTCTCCAAATAACCCGTGTGATCTGCGATCTGGGGGCTCGGCTATTAGCAGGTCGCAGACAGAGAGGTGATGGCAGCTACTGCCACCCCAGAGACGTCCTCGATCCTAGATGACCGTCGTTTTCTCTTGGACACGCTGCCAGTACTATTACCAAAATGCCCGCCCACCCCCCCACCCCATCAGCCTGGATTTTCAGTTTCCGCAGCAAACACACAGACTTCAGTGTAACTCTGGGATTTCCACATACAACGGAAAAAAAGCTCGGTGTCGTTTCCCAGCACTAGCGCCGAGGCTTATGGGAATCTGTGAGCAAACAGTATGAATACCTCAGAGACTTTACGGGGGGGGGATGACTTCACTCTCTCCCTCCGTCTGCTGACTGAAACACGGAGTATGCTGACCTATTTATGGGAACGTGCATGAGCTCAGCTTTAAGACTCACGAAGCGTTTCTGCAGAAGGTCAAAGCCGAGAACGTTTTTTTCCGTCTTTGACGCTCTGCGCTCTCTTGTTGTCCGGACGAGTCACGCAGAAGCAGTGGACTCCAGAATCAGCTGGGGATTTTGGGAACACGGGTCATTCCGGATAAACGTATAACGGTTACGTGACGTCAGAAGCCGTTAATAACGATTAGGCCGGGAGTTCAAAGTTATAAGTGGGCTCGTTTCATTTCCAAATGACGTCGTGAAGGAAACCCTTAATGAAGCTCCGACTATGAAGACAGATTTCGCACGCTATTATTCTGAAACGTTATTTTATTTCACAGTCACGGTTTTTAAATGACGAGCATACATGCTGTTTTAGTCTTTTTTGCTATCCTGACACGCGGCACTAGCGTAGGAGTTCAGCAATAAAAAATAAAAAAAAAACATTCTCTATTCATTTACCTCCACTAGCTCCTTGACAAGATTGGGTGACTCGGAGCTTATCCCAGCAGACTCGGGGCACAAGGCGGGGGACACCCTGGACAGTGTGCCAATCCATCTCAGGGCACAATCACACACACATTCACATACTACGGACAATTTGAAATAACCAATCAGCCTACAGTGCATGTTTGGATTATGGGAGGAAACCGGAGTACCTGGAGGAAACCCTTAAAGCACGGGGAGAGCATGCAAACTCCACACGCACAGGGTGGAACTCGAGGTTTCCTCGCATCTCTGGGGTCTTAGTGGCTTAGTCGTTGGCATGTTAGCCTCACACGTCCGCGGTTAAGAGTTCGAATCCCGCCTCCGACCCTGTGTGTGTGGAGTTTGCATGTTCTCCCCGTGCTTCAAGGGTTTCCTCCGGGTACTCCGGTTTCCTCCAAAGATATGCGTTGTAGGATGATTGGCATTTCCAAATTGTCCGTAGTGTGAACGGGTGTGCGACTGTGCCCTGCGCTGGGTTGACACCCCATCCACGGTGTCTCCCAACCAGAGTTTCCTGGGATAGGCTCCAGGCTCCCCCGTGACCCAGTGTAGGATAAGCGTTACAGAAAATAGATGGATGGATGGACAAAAGGAACAGAAAACTTCAGGATGTGCTGTTATTAGAAAATAACGGTGGTAATAGTACTGGGTGGAATCACAACACCCTGTTGTTGATTATTTTCCTGTAGCGGCACACCCAGTCATATTTTACTCCATTCACATAAAAGGCATCAGGTGACACATTAGCCCAGATTTCTTGCCTGCATGATTGGGGATCATAATCATTCTAGACTTGTTAAAGCTCTGGATCTTTATTTGACTCATGTAATTATTTGGCCTCATTGACCACTGAAACACTCTCAGCCTCCCCTGATATGACATAACGAGGAGGAGAAATGAGTACACGCGTGCAGACTGGTTCTTTCCTGGCTCTTTTAACCCTAACTTGTCCGCTTGCACATTTAGGTAGGGGATCAAACATGCACGCTTGTCCTTCATCCTTCGTCCCACAAGCCAGGCGCGGCGGGACGGCTCCTCCGTGGCCAATTAGCGCAGAAGTACGCTCAGGTCTAATTCGGGAGCGAGGGCTGAGAACGGGTGAGCAGAAAGCATGGCGAAGGCTCCACACGGAGCTCTGCTAAAGCACCGCGGCCTGAATACCGAGCACGCACAAAGCCCATGAATAACCACCGCTGAAATTTCCGAGGCAGATCTGGCAATTTGTGCGAAATTTGACAGCGCTGTAATTTGCGCCATGTCTGCTTAGCACAAGGGGGGGAAAAAAAAAACGTGACTTTCAGCGGAGCAATAAAGCGGCGAGGCTGTGAGGCAGTATAATGGCGAGAATCCTCTCTTCTCCCTGCTGTGAAGCCCCGCGACCCGGCTGACACATCGAGTTTGACGAGAGAGCGAAAGCGCTCCCCAGACACGGAGAACGTGCTACAAGCAGCGAGAGGAATGGGATCAGACAATCACGGAGAAGAACAGAAGATGGAAAGGGGGGAAAATAATTCATACATGTATTCAGTAAGGCTCTACCGCGGAAAGTAAGATGAGGATTGAAAGTGCACACAGCCAGCGTGAGGCGATGGAAAAGCAGATGGAGGATGAGACTGGGGCCACTCCATCTGGGCCCACTCTGGGAGTATTTATTTGGGTAACAGTGTGTAGGGACGAGGTCTCTCTAGTCCTTTAACTCTATGTGACACAATGCCGAGCTACGATGATCAGAAAGGAGCAAAATTTGAGTCAGCGCTTTATTTATTTAAATTATTTATCGCTTCATTATAGTCAGAGAAACACGAAAAAATATATATATAAATATACTATTAGAGAAGCTTAGTATCTTTTTTGCTGTGTAGGTCTGTTTCAATTCATGAATGCACATACCACAGTTCCACTATAGCATATTGTTGCCATATGCCATAATTTTACCCGTTAACAGAATACTCAAAACATAGAAACTTGTTTAAGTGACAACAAATAAATGTTCACTGATATGTTCATCAGATAATGTTTAGATTTTTTCCTTTAAGTGGTTTTGAATAAATATTGAAAAATGGACCAAATTTTGAGAGCCCTCCGATGCAGAATAGAAAGTGCAAACATCACTTCCTGATCATGAAAATGCCATTTTTTGTTGCGTCAAAGTTAAATCCCCCCTTTTTCCAGTTATATGAGAAAATAGTCGTTTTGTATAAATAAATGAATAACTAAGTGAAAAAAAATTAATTGGTAAATTAATAAAATAAATTAATTTATAAAGGATAAATTAATTGTTGCCATATGCCAACACCATGATGTAAAAGGTTGATAATTAATAATAGTAATTACAGAAATAAATAAATAAATAAAAACCAAACGCTGCGAACGTGTGCATAATTTGACAATTTAAAATAAAAGAACTAATTCCAGTATAATATTGCTAAATCACTCGACAGGGGTGTCCAATCTTATCTGGAAAGAGCCGGTATGGCTGCAGGTTTTCATTCCAACCAAGCAGAAGCCACACCCGAGTCTATTAAAAGACAAGATCTACTGATTAAACCGCATCAGGAATCAGGCGTGGCTCCTGCTTGATTGGAATGAAAACCTGCAGCCATACCGGTCGGACACCCCTGCACTCGTTATGTGGGGACACTGTTGTTATCATCACGTGACTTGCTTTTTGACACGTCATGTTGCGTTACAAGCAAATCTCGAAGATTTCGGGCTAGTTTATATACGTTACAGAATCCATCCAATCATGTGACCGACACGACTCGGACCGTGCACATGAGGAACACGCACATGAGGAACACAGAATGCGTCTTAAAGCGTGCAGACATACCACCGGGACGTCAGTATCGGCTCTGCGTGGGCTAACGGCGCGTTTTAACGTCGGTATCGCGTCGTATTGTTTACTCCTGTAAGTGGGAGAACGGGAACAGGGTATTCCTGGAGCACTGCGTAGAATAACACACGCCTTTCGTAGTTCGGATAATACGAGCACGTTTATTTATTTACCCTCGTCTTATTATTTTCGTATCTTGGACAGCACGGAGCTGTGAACGCTACAGGGTTCCTGTGCAAGATTTCCTGTGCTTGTGCTCGAGCATCAGCAGTGATGTCACACATCCACAGCCGCTCTCAGCACGGTATCGTCTGAGCCATCGCACCTCGTCCACACACACGCGCACGGCGCCTACATGGCCGAGTGACACTACAGCGATGTTTACGTCTTTACTCGTGTGTGAAACACACACCCGAGACTCGTCTGCCTTCCAGAAGATTCCCAGTGTGCACTGCGTCTATGAATGCCAGACGGAAAGGAAGCACTTTCAGGAACAAAGAAAAGGTTAAATAAATAAATAAATAAATAAGCAGATCTTCATCTAAGACTTTCATTATCCCTAATAAAAAAAAAAAGCATCATTAAAGAGTTTTAATTGCTTTGCTTCGTTCTTATCAGTGCTAATCAATTTGAGTGAGTGTGCATGCACGAGGCCCCCTGCCCTCCACCGATGGAGCGGGCGCCGCGCCAGCTGCTGCTGCTGCTGCTGCTGTCTGCTGTCTTGGTAACAGTTGCTGGGAGGCCATTCTGAATCCTGCGCCGGAAGCCCCTGAAAACCACGACGGAAAAGCGAAGAGTTCGTCTCCGCCATTGCGTTCGGTTTGTTCTTTATATGACCGAGCGGACATTAAGAGGACGCGTGTTCGGATGGATCGTTTTTAAAAGCAGCGACGGCAGCGTTCGCGGAAGACGAGGAACAGAAGGAGCAGAAAAACGATGAGGACGGAGAGGACAGATGACTTGCACCGCCCCTGATCAAAAAGCTCGGAGACTGCTCTCGAGTCAGTGGGTGTGAGACTGAAGTGTGATCATCGTCCTTATGTAAGAGCAAAAATAAAAACACACACACGGTCTCTTCTTCCTCAACACCGATCTAATCTCCGGTCAATCCAGCCGGCGTATTTATTAACGCTACGTAGAAACGGTACGATATTGCTTCTTATGCTTTGAATTCCCTCCTTCGCTCTTCCTAAACCACGTTTCCTGCAGAATTATTGGCACCCTGCTTAAAAATGTGGCCAAATTAATCGTGGTTTTCAAGGAATGAAACTATGAGCAGATCACAATGAATAACCTGGTCTATATTCCTCTGGAGAGAAGAACCAAGGTTGAGGACACTTTTAAAGAAGCTTCCTTCCTTTGCCTTTTTAGGTTTTATGCATTTGGACGTCCATCTACAGTTCAGACCGAGCCAGTCGACACGTTTCTGGAACTATGTGTTGATCTGGAAGTGCAGGTCTAAGCTTCTTATCTTCCTGGCAGAGGCAACTAGGTTTCGTACTGAACTATACTGAGAGATGCTCTCGCTCTTCAGAAGAGCACTGGTGTGTTCATGTGTCCCAGACTTATGGTAATGGATTAACAGTATTTGTAACCACTTACATAGTTTTTTTTTTTTTTTTAAACATATGTGCAGGCAAGCAACCATCAGTTTTCTCTTTTGTGTCAAAAATTCCTTCATGTAGGATTTCAGGACACACACACACTACTGGTCAAAAGTTTAGACACCCTCATTTTTATTTTCCACATTTTAGAAGAATAATAAAGTCATCAAAACTCTGGAGTAACACAAATGGGACTATTGGAATTATGTTGTGATGAAAAATCCAAAATAAATCAGAATAATTGAATATTTTAACAACTTCAAAGTAGACACCCTTCTTGCCTAGAATTTCCAGAAATGTATTCTTGGCGTTTTCTCACCCGAGTTCTTGAGGAATTTCCCTGAGATGCTTTTTAAACAGGATTAAAGGAGTTCACACGTACGCTGGACTCTTATCGGCTGCTTTTCGGAATATTTTGCTCCGAGTTGTCCGTTTAAATTTTTTTTTAAATGTTAGTTTTCTAATGAAAGAAATGAATATGTTTGCACGATTAAATTTGTGTACAACACTGATTTCAAACATTTAATCATACACCTTCAGATCAAAAGCTTTTTAAGATCAGGAAAAACATTTCAGTCAAGAGTATATATGTGTGTATCTATCTCTATCTATATATCTATATATATATATATCTATATATGGTGTGTGTTTATTAGAAAATGAGGAATTGTTTGAGGAAAAGTGAAAAATTCAAATCATTGTGTGCAATGATTCTCTTAAGGGGTGCCAATAGTTCTTGAGTTGACAGATGCACACAGTTTTATATATACTGCAAATCTAAAAACACGGTGCTTTATTTTATTTATTTTTTTAGGAGAGAAGAACAGAGATGAAATATGTGGGTGAAGTACAGAGCTGTGTTCTCGAGCGCAGGCACTGACTAACACCCAGCCAGAGCCGGAGCTGGAACTGATTTGATGAGCTGTTGATGAGAGAAGCTTGGCTCCCCGCAGAAACACACACACACACACACTCTTCATCCATCACTCTGTCCCTCTGGGGCACATCGAGCCAATGGCGTCGCAGCTCCCCATCCCCCCCCGACGCCCCCTGCCAACGGCTCGGCCAATCAGCTCACAGCAGTGTGTGCCTCATCAGCAGGACTCCAGCCTCTCTCTCTCTTTCACACTCGCTCTCTCCCTCCCTCATTTTCCATGCTCGTCCTAATTACGGAGGACGAGTTGCAGAGCGTAGAGAGAGAGGAATCAAAGGAGAAAGCGGGGGGACAGGGAGAGGAGAAACAAGAGACGGATGGAGGAGGGGAGTACTGACATGATGCAGCCTTCAGGACTGGAAGGGGAAAAAACAGCATTCACTCTCACAGTAAATCAGAATGTGTGTGTCATACACGCACACACACACACACACACACACACACACACACACACACACACGTGTGACAATACAACAGTTCCCTTTGGAGAGGAGTTTCTCCCTCACAGTCACAGCTTATGCACCAAGACAGACAGACTGAGAGACAGACCGAGACTGTGAGACCGAGAGACAGAACGAGACTGTGAGACCGAGAGAGACCGAGACTGTGAGACCGAGAGACAGACCGAGACCGTGAGACCGACCGAGAGACCAACCGAGACCGTGAGACCGAGACACAGACCGAGAGACAGACCGAGACCGTGAGACCGAGAGACAGACCGAGACCGTGAGACCGAGACACAGACCGAGACCGTGAGACCGAGACACAGACCGAGACCGTGAGACCGAGACACAGACCGAGACCGTGAGACCGAGACACAGACCGAGACCGTGAGACCGAGACACAGACCGAGACCGAGACACAGACCGAGACCGTGAGACCAAGACACAGACCGAGACCGTGAGACCGAGACACAGACCGAGACACAGACCGAGAGACCGAGACCGTGACACAGACCGAGACCGTGAGACCGAGACACAAACCGAGACCAAGACACAGACCGAGACCGTGAGACCGAGACACAGACCGAGACCGAGACACAGACCGAGACCGTGACACAGACCGAGACCGAGACACAGACCGAGACCGTGACACAGACCGAGACCGTGACACAGACCGAGACCGTGAGACCAAGACACAGACCGAGACCGTGAGACCGAGACACAAACCGAGACCATGAGAACGAGACCGTGACACAGACCGAGACTGTGAGACCGAGAGACAGACCGAGACCAAGACACAGACCGAGACCGTGAGACAGACCGAGACCATGACACAGACCGAGACCATGAGACAGAGACACAGACCGAGACCGTGAGACCGAGACAGACAGAGACCGTGACTGTGAGACCGAGACACGGACCGAGACCATGACACAGCCCGAGAACATGACACAGACCGAGACACAGAGACCGTGAGACCGAGACACAGAGACCATGAGACCGAGACACAGTGACCGTGAGACCGAGACACAGACCGAGACTGTGAGACAGACAGAGACCGTGACTGTGAGACCGAGACACAGACCGAGACCATGAGACCGAGACACAGACCGAGACCGTGAGACACAGACCGAGACCGTGAGACACAGAACGAGACCGTGAGACACAGAACGAGACCGTGAGACACAGAACGAGACCGTGAGACACAGAACGAGACCGTGAGACACAGACACAGACCGTGAGACACAGACACAGACCGTGAGACCGAGAGATAGACTGAGAGACCGAGAGATAGACAGACAAAGAGACAGACAGACAGACGGGGTGGCAGCAAAGTAAGAGCTTGTTTCAGAAGAGAGGATAAGAGGAGTGTGCACTGAGAGAAACACACACACACACACACACACACACACACACACACACACAGCCCCCTCCATCTTGTCTCCCATCAATCTTCAACATTAAGCTCTTCCCCTTTATTTACGCCTGCTTGCACACACACTCATCAGCGTTTTCCTCTTCTCTCCCAAATGCAAACCTTAGTCAGAAATATGGTTCCTATTTCAAACCACTTCACCCCTTCAGCTCCCACACTGTACAGCAGTTTGCATCCTTAACCCTTAACCTTAGAAAGAGTAAGAACATCAGAGAGCTGCATCTCAAACGAATGGATAACAGCGAGTGATCTGGAGCATCTGCTCTCCCTTAGTGCGCATATTTAATGCTCTGGGTTTGATCTAGTGTACTAACACTACCGGAATCGTGACTCACTTTATTCTTCTAAAGAGACCAGAGCTGATGATGCTGTTCTCTATACTGTCTTTTAGGCTAGCTATGGTGAACAGTGACTGCTCGTAGGGAAACAATGGTAATAAACGATTGGTAGTTAAAAACGGCGGTGCCCCGTGACTGGCCGGAAGGGAAACGGCGGTGCCCCGTGACTGGCCGGAAGGGAAACGGCGGTGCCCCGTGACTGGCCGGAAGGGAAACGGCGGTGCCCCGTGACTGGCCGGAAGGGAAACGGCGGTGCCCCGTGACTGGCCGGAAGGGAAACGGCGGTGCCCCGTGACTGGCCGGAAGGGAAACGGCGGTGCCCCGTGACTGGCCGGAAGGGAAACGGCGGTGCCCCGTGACTGGCCGGAAGGGAAACGGCGTGATCAGTGATTGGTTAACTGGGGACATCAGCCCATGCAAGCTCAACTCAGTCAGGCTTTTAAACACTAATGGTGAGTCGACGCTCCACTCATATAACCAGCGGCTGTGATGTGAAAGTTGCTAATATCTGCTTAAAAATTCTCTCTTTTTATAAATAAATTTTCTAACAGTGGTCTAAAAAGCCAACAACTCTAGCAACAAAGCCACTACCTTGGCAACACTGGAGAAGGACGCAGCACAACCCATGTTAAGAAATGTTCTCCCATATGTAGCTTGCAAATGTTCTCCACCGCTGCAATGTTATTTAGAAAAAAGAAAAACAACACAGCGCGAGAGAGAGAGCGAGAGAAGGACTTCACAGACCCAGACCTTGAAGAGCTCTGTGAATCGAACCCTTCATTAGAAGCACGGTTCGAGTGCTGTGCCTGCAGGGATACAGCTAGTGTGAGAGGAGCCGGAGAGATCAGACCTCTCGGGTCACTCAGGCAGCTGCGAGGTGGTTTGTGTTTCTGAGCAAAGATCTGTTCGAGGTGTTCGAGTGATCTCATCAGATCATCATCATCATGCACATGTTTCATTCAACCTCCTTCTACAGGAACGCTTTGATCAAAGAAATACAAGCCAAGAGCATTTCAAATTCTCTTTAACACAGGATGACGTCCAGGAGAGAGAGCATCAATTTCTCTCTCTCTCTCTCTCACACACACACACACACACACACACACAGACACACCTCCCCTGCAGTGAAGCTGTAAGTGCCAGGTAAAGAGCACAAAACATCAATTCTCCATGAGCTAAAAATATTCCAGGCAGGAGGACCACCACCAAAACAATGTGGGTTCAGCATGAGAGATGACAGCTGAGAGAGAGATAAACGAAACGCGTGTGTGTGTATGTGTGTGTGTGTGTGTTCTACAGAGAACAAGCTGCCATGCTGCTGCAACACACATTTATTCATCCACTTAATAATAGGCAGCAGACTCCAAATGTGTATTTTTTTCTGTATTTTTTTTTCCCAATTCTCCACTAATAATGTTCATTTTACAGTTTCTCATTTCTTCATACTATTCAAGCACGCTTTCATGAATTGACTTCAACGCTAATGTGGTATGTAATGGTGTTTTTCCTTTTGCACAATCCAAAATATTAAAGAGCTGACCCAAAACGGGCACCGATGGACCTTGGGGGTTCTGGTTTCCCAAAAACATGAGACGACGTCATCGTGTGGCCAAGTCCAACATGGTAGAAACACGTGGCTTGACCTCCATCATTTGGTTCTCTTGCTTTAGATGAGCCAGGATGAAATGAGTTAATACGACTCTATTTTCGCCAATCCTCCGAAATATTCTTTCCGAACTCCATTTCACTTTGGTGAACAGTGTCCTACATTTCCCATAATACCACACCAGACTACCTGCTGCTGGTGCTGCAGTGAGCGTTTGATCTCTACCTGAAGACAGCAATGCAGCGGTACTTTAGTCATTTACTCTGTTCGGCTCTTTCATCAGCTTCCAAAGCTTCAGCTTTCATACCGACACCGCGAACACCATCGCGCTCGTCATCTCGTAGATCGCCGGCCGAGTCTCTGCTGTAACAGTGTTGCGGAATTTTTGAGTCCAGCATTTGCATCATCGTCACTACTTCCACTGGGTCTCTCTCATTCACATTGGACCTATAGACGTCCATAACGCCAAGACAACAATAATGTTACTTTTAATGGACACTTTAATAGCACACCGTCAAGCATTTTCCTGTCAGGCTCTCATTTCTCAGCCGCAGGCCTAATGATGATCGTGGAAGTGATGGATGACCAGTGCCACAGGAGTGGAGCGTTGAGTTTGGCTTTGAGCAGCCAGACGCCACCGCAATGAAAATGCAGTTAAGTGAAGAGAATGTAAATCTCAAAACAGTGACATAGCCAGAGAGCCACGCTGAAGCCTGCAAGCCTAAAATACATGCTTCACAGTGGAAAGACAACAACTAGGGCTCTTACTGGTCTTACTGGTGTTACTGGTGTACTGGGGTTACACGCCACAAAAGAGTTGGGGGGGGGGGGGGTGGATACATACCACAAAACAGTGGGGGGGGGGGGGGTTACATGCCACAAAACAGTTTTGTCAGGGTTGTCGTCGTAAGCCGGGTTCGCACTGTACGATTTTGGTCACCATTTGGTTGTCCGAGACACATTTTGAGAATCCTGAAAGATTCCTATAATCCTTGGCCAAAATCTGAAGTCTTTGATCGCTAGTTTGACGTGTTCCCCGACAGCCGATTAACGGCCACTGCGATCAAATGCTCTGATTAAATTCTGTCAGTGTCGGAAGATTTGAGGCACAGTCCTGTAGCGTGGCTTCTCCTACTCCATACGAGTCTTCTTCTGTGCGTCCGTTTTTCACGTCTTGACTGACATTAATGACAACTGAGATCCTACAGTGTGACGTGGCTTACAGCGGGGATCGTGTTTGTACAGTCCGACAAGCAACAGCCGCAAACGACTATTAAAATCGCACGGTGTGCACCGGCTTTACGTGGATAAAAGTTCAGAAAGCTGTGCAAGACCACTTTGGTACAATAAGGTCACGTTCTCTTCTTTCTGGATTCTGATTTTATGAAGTCTTACTGTGCGGAGTAAACCAGAACAAAACCTTACACAGTAACACTTTAACGGCTTATAAAATATTTACAAGCTTCTGTAAAGGTTTTACAAGAGGGACATCGGCACGGAGGAAGAACGACGTCTGCGCCAGTCTCTAAAGTGCTGCTACGACAGCAATACAATAAAAAAAATGAAGAAAAAAAAAAATTCCACCTACGTTTATGGAGCACTCAGAAGGACGTTTTTAAACTTTTGCGAGTGATTTTCATGACAGGAGTGCGGTGACAGCCAAAAGACACCCAAGGTTAAAAATGATTGATTAACTAATCAGCGGCCACCACCGGACTTTAATCAGACAAAATGTACACCTGCTCAAACATGTAGATAGAGGTCAAGAGCTTCAGGTAATGTTCACCTCAAACCATCCACCCAGTTTCCATATCCAACACAGGGTCACGGAGGACTCGGGACATAAGGTGGGGGTCACCCTAGGCGGGGTGCCAAGCCATCACAGGACATGATCACAATCACTCACATGCCCATTCACACACTACAGACAATTTAGAAATGCAGATCAGCCTACAGCGCATGTCTTTGGACTGGGGGAGGAAAATGGAGTACCCGGAGAAAGCCCCTGCAAACTCCAGAGGCAGGTTTCGAACCCACAACCCTGGAGTACTAGACAAGTGTGCTACCCACTAAGCCACTGTGCTCAGTGACGACGACTGTGGCATGGATGTTGGTGCCAAACTGACTGGTTCCAGTGTTTCATAAACAGCTGTGCTACTAGGATTTTCACCAACACAAGAGTGTTGGTGCGTAAAACAACGGGCACACAGGCCACACCTCCTTGACTGGGACTGAGGGGCACACAGGCCACGCCTCCTTGACTGGGACTGACGGACACACAGGCCATGCCTCCTTGACTGGGACTGACGGACACACAGGCCATGCCTCCTTGACTGGGACTGACGGGCACACAGGCCATGCCTCCTTGACTCGGACTGACGGGCACACAGGCCATGCCTCCTTGACTCGGACTGACGGGCACACAGGCCATGCCTCCTTGACTCGGACTGACGGGCACACAGGCCATGCCTCCTTGACTCGGACTGACGGGCACACAGGCCATGCCTCCTTGACTCGGACTGACGGGCACACAGGCCATGCCTCCTTGACTGGGACTTATTCATATTTTTTTTTTTTTAAACTCAGCTCCTTGATTAAAAATTCCATTAGAAGCATAATTTGATGAGGCATCAAGAGGAGCCCCATGCACATCCATAAGTGTCTCCATGGCAACACCACCCGTAGCATCCCGACTTCAAAGCTTCGGCTCGGACTTCAGAGGGAAGACGTTGTGTTTAGACACGCTTAAATAAACACCACAATAACAACTAACTTTCTTCTTACCAGCAGAGTAATAAGAGAGTGCGAGTGGGAGAAACTGTTTGAGCTCGGATCACAGCGATAAATATGATTAAAAAATATTCAGCCTGCAGGCAAATCCGTGCACTAATGAGCGATGAAAGAAGCCGTATGTAAACACTCGCTGTCAGTTATGCTTCAGGTCTGACCTGTAGTAACATTACTGCTGACGTTATGAGTCGCAGGATTCTGAATGCCTGCCACACACACACACAGTTTCCATCTTACTCCTCCTCCTTCTTGGCAGGGTTCACTGGGCCATTGGGCCAGAGTGACACATGGAGGTTTAAAAATAGCTCAGTGGAGAGAAGCTGCTGTGTTTCACAAGCACTGCCTCTGCTCCTTTTCTCTGAAAACGCCAAGTGGTCTTTTTCAAAACCATCACTTTTTTATTTATTTATTTTTTAAACAGCGAGTAAATTGCTTCATGTTGCGGTTTCACATAAAATCCCATTACACCCATTATGCCAAAGCAGGCACGCCCCTGACCAACGTTCCAACTGCTGGAACCTGATAGAAGAGTGTTACTGCTTCTTACACCACAACGCTTGTTTCCGATTAGTGTTGATTAATTGTCTAACAGCAGCTCTGACAGTAGTGGCAGTTTTAATGCAAGTCACAGGTTTGTATATTTCCGATAACTGGAGATCAGTCTTTCACAGCACTGTGGTGGAATTATGGCCCACTCTTCGTTGCAGAACTGCTTTAGTTCAGACACACTGGAGGGTTTTCGAGCTTTAGATGCCTGTTTAAGGTTCTGCATCTCAGCATCTCAAAAGTCAGGACTTTGACTAGGCCGCTCCAATACTTTAATTTTGCTTCTTCGTTTTTTTGGGGGTTTTTTTTGTGTCACTCAGAGGTGGACTTACTCCTATGCTTTGGATCACTGTCTTGCTACAAAAGTCAGTTGCACTTGAGTTTCAATTTACAGACTGAAGACCGGACAGTCCCCTTTAAGATTTTCTGGTAGAAGGCAGAATTCATGTTTCCCTCAATTATTGCAAGTTGCCCAGGCCCTGAAGCAGCAAAGCATCCCCACACCATCACACTTCCACCACCATGCTTGACCGTAGGTATGATGTTCTTTTTGTGCAATTCTGTGTTTGGTTTACGCCAGATGTAACGGGATGTAACCCTGTATTCCAAACAGATCAACTTTCGACTCATCAATCCACAGAACATTCTCCCAAAAGGTTCGAGGATCATCAAGGTGTGTTTTGGCAAACTTCAGATGAGCCTTAATGATGTTCTTGGTTAGCAGTGGTTTTCACCTCATCACACTTCCATGGATGCCATTTTTGGGAATGTTCACTACTGTCCCAAGTTTTTCCATTTGGAGATAATGTCTCTCACTGTGGTCCTTTGGAGTCCCGGAGCCTTTGAAATAGCTTTGCAACCCATCCCAGACTGATGTATTTCAATCACCTTCTTCCCCTTCACTTGATGATTCCTCATCCCTGATCATAACATAGTGTGTTACTGGTAAGACCTTTTAACCAACTTGATGCTGTTGAAAAAGTTCTATTTAAGTGTTGATTTGATTGAATAGGGTTTGCAGTAATAAGGCCTGGTTGTATCTAGTCCAGCTGAACCCCATTATATATGCAGTTGGTACTGGATAACTTTTTTGCTTCAATAAATAACGTTATCATTTAAAACTGTGTTTTGGGTTTACTCGGGTTGCTTTTGTTTTATCTTAGATTTTGTTCCATTTCTGAAACAATTTAGTACGAGATATACACAAAAACACTTTCACAGCACTGTAGCTGCTGTGATGCAAGTAATAACAGGATCTAACTTGTCTCACAGATGTTCTACACTGATATGGTACAACAGGATTAAAACATTTTGTGATGTGCTGTTATTGGAAACACTGAAGTGGTAATTCCACAGTCACTGGGACCGACAAACAGAGGCCACGCCTCCTTCACTGGGACTGACAGGTACAGAGGCCACGCCTCCTTCACTGGGACCGACAGGTACAGAGGCCACGCCTCCTTCACTGGGACCGACAGGTACAGAGGCCACGCCTCCTTCACTGGGACCGACAGGTACAGAGGCCACGCCTCCTTCACTGGGACCGACAGGTACAGAGGCCACGCCTCCTTCACTGGGACCGACAGGTACAGAGGCCACGCCTCCTTCACTGGGACTGACCGGTAGAGAGACCACACTTGCTTCACTGACCAATTCAGAGGCAACATAAGTGATGAATCTCATGATGTCTTCTGTACGCAGAGCTTTATAAAACCAGTGAGACAAGATGTACTAAAGTGTATAGGTCTGTATTAACACAAGCAAATAAAGGCCTGAAAACATGAATGTAAATATAAAAGCAAGTATGCCTTGACGCATCTGATTGGCTGAGAGTCTGTGAGCTCACCGAGAGACAGGCTGAGCGCCCAATGGCACGCCGACAGCTCAGCACAGAGTGAGCAGACAGCCAGCGGAGGAAGTTCTGCAGTCAGAGAAGAATGCATAAACACAGCCCTTCTCCTCTCCTTCTCACTGACGCCACACCAAAATGCATTTCTTAAGCACATTTCCGATCCAAATGAGCCGTGTGTCTGAGTGACGATGCTCCCGGCACATCTGTGTGTAAATACACAGAACTACAGTGTGCCTCGGTACTATAACTGGACACAGTATGATAAAATACAGAACTCCATGAAGAAGAGAAACCGTGTACGATGTAGCCAAGGAGGAAGAAATGCCGAGCGGAAGCCGGACTCGGCAGGGGGAGCCCATCCTCTTCTGGCCAGCACTGTGACTCATTAGATGCTCGGTGCTACGTGATCGGACGATTACAGGCTTCCTACAGTTCAGGATGTTCAAAATGGGGCTAAATTGAAGCTTTGGCACTGCTCGAGTTGCGATTTTTGCGAGCTCAAACATTAAATGGCGCACTCTTCCATTTGCTAAAGGGCAAAATGAAAAAGGGGAACACGGTACAAAGTAAAACATCATATTTCCACAGTAGTAACAATATTTTGCACACGCATGAATAGAGCTGAACAGACTAAAAATCAAACCAGACCTAAAAATCCTAAACGATCTCGTTCATCTTCAGATCATCTCTGGTCATACTCCCTGGTGGTTTTTTTTTTTTTTTTTTATATTAATCTTCCATTACAATGCAAGACTTGTCCAACTCCATGTATTCCCTGGCACTGCATTTGACCATGGATGAACTCGTTTTCAGATAAAATGATCTTAAACCTAGATGTTTAGATGAGTATTGCTTTTCTCTGAACAAAGACAACAGTCCAAAGGTCTTGCAGCGTTTCTTCTTTCTTTTTTTTTTACAGCAGCCAGCGAGGTAACCATTTCACAAAGCTTGAAATCATGGACACTTTTACGCAAAGAACATTTAATCTCGTATTTAAAGACGCTTTTGGTCTTTTGATGTCTTCGAAGGAAGCAGCGCCTGTAAAAATGAAGGAAACCCTTTCTCCGAGTAGGTGTGTCCTACTTTATTATTAGCACGGAAACGTATAGAGAATTCGGTATAGATCCAAAGACCTGGTGTGTCGAGAAGGTCTGCTAGAACTCACCGGAAGGCTGGATGGCCGCTCTTGCTGGTTCAGGCCCATCTCGTCGTGGTTGGGCTTCCCGGGAGTCATAGCGGGCTGGGCTCTGCTGCCGTACGCCTCCTGAGGAGCATCCTGTACAAAGGCAGAAGGTTTGTCGTGTGTGAACTTGTGTTGTGAAACAGCAGAGTACACATGTGGACTAAAAGAAAGACGGAGAGTCTACAGCGGCATCGGTATCTACGCTCGGATGTAACGTGGCACACGCATACACAAGCTGTGGAACGTGTTGTCTCAGTGCTGTTGGCCATGTGCTTCATACACCGGAGTACACAAACCCCACTGCTGTGTAACATCCATTCAAAAGAGCAGAAAAGTAGAGGACGAGAGGGAGGGTGTGTAGTGGGGGGGGGGGGGGGGGGGACTCCAAGCATGCCAGAGTCTGACATTTATCTGGAAATGTATGCGTGTGTGGAAGAGTACCGTGATAACTGGGTCACAGCAAGATCACACCCACAGGCTGCTGTTTACACTGCGGTCATGACATTACGGCTCAGTGGGAGTAACGTCAGACATTATTAAAAATACATATTTCTGCACTTTCTGCATTGATGAGCTCCCAGTCACTGCGTCGCTGTCTCCTGTCAATCACAGAGAGTGAGAGACAGACAGAGTGTATGCCATCCGTCCTACCATGAGCCTGTAACTGTTATTCTAAATAAAGATCGCACAGTAAAGACCCGTATTATCTCAGTTATCATAATATTGTTACTGCATCGTTACTAGCTAGCTAGCTTCCCGCTAGCGATACAAATATATACCATTTGTCCAGGCTGTACGTGTCGTTTCTTCGGCCAAACTATTCCCCGTGATCGAGCACCGCGATTTCTTTTGAGAAATCGAGCTAGTGGTTATGTTTTTACACTCCTTTTTGCTTTTCTTCTCTTTAGACTTCTAAATAATAAGTTCGTACAGGTACATGTGTACCTATACCTCGTCCTGTTTGAGGAAGACTAGAAGAAGCTGCAAATTGCGACGACCAACCAGGGTAGAGAAGTAAGCGGAGTTGGTGTTAGGATAAGTGATGAAAAGTCGCGGGTAGAACGAGGAGGATTGTAGTCGGACCGCAGCGGCCGGAAGAGGTGGGGAAGTCGTTCACATATTTGGGTGGCGTGAGCTCCCAGAATGGGGATGCGAAGGTGGATGTCAAACACCGCACTGGAAAATCGATAGCCGTCTTTCAGAGGATGAACAATATCTGATCCTCGCCATCCATCACCATCTGTATAGCTGCATTGTGTTACTGATGGCAAACTACTAGAGCGAGGCCAGGAAGGCATCGACAAGAATCTCGACGTCTTCCAGCAGATGTGCCCGTGCCGAATCTTTAAGATCCGATATGGCAATCATATCACCGACGAAGAGGTGCTACAAAAGGAGTGGCATGTACAAGCTCCACATCAGAAGACTCCGACTGGCTGGACACGTCCTCCAAACGGGGAACCATCGGGTCCCCAAGACTGCAATGACATGGGTAGCACCAGGTGCCAAGCAACAACCCCTGTAACATGTGAAGAAGAACGTTCATCCAAGACCTGCGGGCAACGAACGTCACACGGGACGACACTGAGACCCTGTCTGGAGACCGGGAATGCTGGAGAGAACTTACTGCTTGATGTGCTACCTAGCATGGAAGGATAAGTCCAAGTATGTGCGTAACAACTTTATTAACACATTAAGAACATATTTCATTACACTGACCGAACCTTCACAAATTTATCAAGCTGCTTCAAGAGACATTAAATAACACGAGACAAACATTGACCTTTCAGGTTGTACCACTCACCAAGCAGGAGCAGCTTTTGGTTTAAACGAGTTAACACCTCACGCAACATTTCAGGCCACTCTCTTCCCAACCCCCCAAACACCCCCCCCCCCCCCCCCCCCCCCCTCTGTGTCGCATTTCTTCTACAGTGTTAAAGGTGTGCATTGGTGTTCAGATGTTTTAACTCTTATATAAAGTACAAAGCAAGCAGAAAGAAGAGAGTGCAGCTCACCCTCTTGTTTTCCATTCGTCACGCTTTCAAGGGTTCAGCCGAAGTTCAGCTAAACTCGGCGCCAGACCCCATTTTTCCCCCCCGTGTTCAATCTGATTGCTCCTGACTTATCATCTAAGCATGCGGCGAGTATGTTAGGAGCGAAATCAGTCCATCTGTTTCTCCTGTTCATTAAAAAAGGCGGGGTTGGGGAAGCTATACAGTGAAAAGAAACAGAAACAACGCTACAGCTGTTCACAGCTCCTTCAGTAGTGTGTTACATTCAAGTTTAATTAGGGGCCAAGCACTGAAGGTATGCTGGCACCTTTTATTCTTCTTCTCCGCTTATTATTATTATTACTACTACTACACTTCCAGATGGGAGTTTATGTTTATCTGGAAAGCACAACTTCATAGAAATGCAACACTTTCCTCTGATGCTGTTGGTCATGCCGAGTTCAACGGATACAGCAATGTTCATTTTCGCCATATTTGATTATCCGTCTATTTTGAATATTTATGTTATCCCTCCCCCCACCCCCGGCTTCTTGTACTACAGATTTGATCCAATCACTACCAAATTTGGAACACAACATTGTAAACAAAGCATCTTTCTCTGATTTTTGATACACGGGGCGGTTCATCGATAACGCACAAACTAAAAATCAAAGCATAATCACCAAACAGGAAGTGAGGCCATTTGTCAGAGACACTTATGTATTGACTTCAAACTTGGCCAACAAGACACGGTGTTAAACAAGCTCGGAGTTCATTCGCAACTCAGAAGGGCTACTGAGAAAGCAGGACATGAGGCAATATCTGAAGTAAGGCTTCACTTTTTACCACCAGATTCAGTATATCGCCTTGGAAACAAGAACTGAGGGTCCCAATGGTTTTGGTCTTCCTCCTTCACTAAGGGGTGAGGCCAGAACGTGCTTGGATCACTTAATACACGTCGACCAATTTTCATAATCATCTTAGTCGATTATGTTTGCTAATCTCAGCGGCCCTATTAAAACACTATTTTTCAGCAAACCTCAAATCTCCGTAGCACGGAAAGAAATTGTTGAGCAGCTCTACCCCTTGTAAAACAGAGGAAGAGTGTGTAGACGTGGTACTACAGCAGTTACGGTAGCTTGACATAAAAAAAAAAAAAAAAGGTCCTGGATTGTTCTTAATAATAAATGTGTCTTTATTATGGTTTTGAAATCGTTCCTGATTTTGTTTTAAAGGACGCATACAATAGATTTACATGCATCCAAGTTCAAAAAACACTTTAATGTGCTCATAATTTAAACTGCAGCATTTTAGCCAAAATATTACTTTAAACTACAACTACCATAGTACGAGTCCAAACAGCGTGGGAAAAAAAATATTCTGGTATATTATTGCAGACTTGTACTCGAAGAGTTGTGTATATTGTTTTCCAGACTGGACGTCTTTCCAGTCCAGAGACTATATATGATATGATACATGTATAGTATCTTTAGCTCTAAGTCACATGCCTAATCAGTCCTAGAAGGAACCTTGGATTGATAGATGGTGGACTTCTGTCAGAGTATGAATGTGCTCTATCTCTTCTCTGACGGTGTTCCTGACGAACAGTCCTGATCACGACGCAACTCTAGAACACAGCGTGAACTCAAGGTCAGGTCAGCGTGCTGCTTTATTTGTATACGCCTCTAACTGCGTACAAGGACCGGGTGCTGCAGGCCCGAGCCTCGCGCCTGGCACAGAGCAGGGCACGAGTCTGTTTCCAAAGCCGAGAGAGAACAGCTTGTGTAGCGACTCCTCCACAGGAGGATCTGATTCAGCACTGAGCTGCAACACTGCAAAGCAGGACATCGTGTACGGCGTTCAGCGGAGCAGATCGCTCCACGCTCTCCCGTTTCAGATTTCTATACCAGCTGAGATAGATAGGGACAGCTGAAAATAATACGCCATGTGCTTTAGGAACGCCAGCATAGCACCACATATGGAGTGACATTTCTGCCTCGATTGATATCCAGGAATTATGAAATAAATAGGAAACGTTTAGCTGTATTAATAAATAAATCTCTACAAATATGATCTGATGATTCTGAAAACCCACTCTGGTCTACCAGTGACAAACGTGAGCTACTTTAACTAGCTGGTTAGCTGTTAGCGATGGCGAAAGGAAATGAGGGAGTCAACAAACTGCATGTTTCTGTATCTTCACAGGTGTTGGCATTTTTAATGACAGCAAAGGTTTAGCGATGTTCCTGGGCTTTCTGTAAGAGTGGGCTGGAGGCGGTGGACACACAGGAGGAATATGGACTTGTTTCTTAGGCGAGCTACAGAACAGGAGAAAGCGGTAGAAACAGTGGCTCAGGGATACGAGCAGCGTGCTCTCGCTGTTAGCACTCACATGCACGGCCCCGAGAGCTCCACACTCAAGGTCGCTTTTGTTACTGCAGCCTCGTGTGCGCACACACACGTGCTTGTGTACGCACAGGAGTAAAAAAAAAAGAAAAGAAACACACACACACAGGCTTATAGTCACATGGAACCAGTCAGATTGAATTATGTATGTGTGTGTGTATTATATATCTCAATTTTTTATTCTAATATTTTGAGATATTTGATATTTCCATGTGCTATAATCATCGAGATAAAAAAAAAGGCTTCCCGAAAATATTTCTTTATGTGTAATTAATCTAGAATATCATAAGTTGCCGTTTGTAAATTTTAATTATAGAAAAAAAAAAGTACTTTTCCGCAATATAATTTTTTTTGGATGCACCTGTATGTATGTATATACATTTATACACACACACCCCTATTATATTTATTTATATATATATATATATATATATATATATATATATATATATATATATATATATATATATATATATATATATATATATATATATATATATATATATATATATATGAGTGTTTTAGTGTTTTTCTGTCTGATGTGTATCGGTCTGTGTCTCCACTGCATGTCTCTGCTGAGGGTCCATCTGCGTCTCCGTCCGTGTCTCCGATGAGGGTCCGCCTGCATCTCCGCTGAGGGTCCGCCTGCGTCTAAGCTGCGTCTCTGCTGAGAGTCTGTGTGTCTCGGTCCACGTCTGCGTCTAAGCTGCGTCTCCGTCCGCGTCTAAGCTGCGTCTCCGTCCGCGTCTAAGCTGCGTCTCCGTCCGCGTCTAAGCTGCGTCTCCGTCCGCGTCTAAGCTGCGTCTCCGTCCGCGTCTAAGCTGCGTCTCCGTCCGCGTCTAAGCTGCGTCTCCGTCTGCGTCTAAGCTGCGTCTCCGTCCTCGTCTAAGCTGCGTCTCCGTCCGCGTCTAAGCTGCGTCTCCGTCCGCGTCTAAGCTGCGTCTCCGTCCGCGTCTAAGCTGCGTCTCCGTCCGCATCTCTGTCCGCGTCCAAGCTGCGTCTCCGTCTGCGTCCAAGCTGCGTCTCCGCTGCGTGTGTAAGGTGTGCTGCATGAAGGCTCTTACCTGCTGTGGAGGAGCTCGTGGTTGCATGTAGTGAGGCTGAGAGGGAGCTGCAGGCTGCTGATGAGGAGGGCTGAAGTACGGAGGCTGACCCTGCTGGCAGTACCCACCCATGCTCTGCTGTCCGTACTGCGCCGGTACCTGCTGGAGGTCAAATACACCCCATCAACTACACTGCTACCCAATCTGCTACCCTCTCCACCAGCTTATGGCTTAGTTAACCAACAATCCTGTAATCTTTTCTTAATCATCATTCCCTTGCTATTTATTGAGGAAAAAGGTCTTAAGTAAAAAAAATAAAATAAAAAAAAAAAGGCATGTTATACATGTTATATTTTTCAATTAATAATTTTCGAATTAAGAAAATTAGTAATTAGTTTATTTTCATGCAGTCATTATATACAACTTTCATTTCTTTTATTTCTGAATCTCAAACAGTGTTCTGTTGAGAACACGGTGCACTAATGTAGGCTCTGGAGCAAACCCTTATACCAAGTGTAGTGTAGTGAAGAGGAAGTCATTTTGTTTAGCTGGGAAATATCTTTAAAAGAAAAGAGAAGACGAAGAAGAAAAAAGAAGTTATAATGAGATTCTTGAATAAAAATTAAAACTCTTACACTGTTTACAGAAGGGTCGCCACGGTAACCTGTCTCTCATTGCCCGTGCCCTGCTCTCATTCTCATCTCCGTTAAAAAAATTAAAACGCTGCTCTCCCAATTATAAAACACTATTTATAATCTCCTTCAGTCGAAATGCGGCTCCAAATCTACACGGCCCTGAAGCCCACAGTCGGATCACGTCCTAGCCTACTTACTTGGCATTTATTTAGCACCGGCTCCATTTTCTCTCGGATAGATTGATTACAGTGATTTCTAGGCGAACCTGCCGAACGGTTCACCTTTCCCTCCCCCGCTATTTCAGTCATGCCAAATCCCAGCTGCAGGCTCTCTCTCCACTTTCACACAACTGCCACATGCGAGGAGAGCGAAAGGAAATGCATGCTTCCTCTGAGACGCCTGAAGGCACGCGAATCCACCGCATCTTGCGAGGAAATGCAACACACGTGGAAAGAGAAAGGGGAACGGCCGGTTGGAGCTCAGGTGGCAGAGCGGGTTGTCCACTAATCGTAGGGTTGGCGGTTTCTTCTCCCAAGACTGAGAGCTCTTGAGCGATGGAGTTTCTTCTAAGCGAGGGACTGAGTACAGAAAGAGAAAGAGGTGTCTGTCGGGAACGTTACTCTCATCGCTTTAAATCAGGAGCTGAAACGCTCGAGGGTCAGACTCCAAAAAACAGGAATCAGCACTGATAGCAGCGCAGCATCCCTGCCTGCCTTGGCGTGAAGGCTCGTGATGAGCAACGAGGAAGTGTGCGCGTGCGCACGTGCTGAAATCGTAATCCCGTGAGCTCAGATTCACCGCAGGCCGTCTCAACCAGGGTTACGTAACAGGGGGAACAGCTGGTACTGGCACAGCCCCTTTGGCTCATCGTTCGAGTAGAAAAACAGAGACGGGTCGCTATGACGACCACGTACCCCATTTCCCTCCGCTAATTAGTCCACCCATGTGTCAGCACCTTTTAGCTAGCAATCCTGCACACACGCAGAGATTTTGAGATTCATGACCAGAAGAATTTGTGCCCTTGCACTGCTGTTCAGAGATATCAACACTCTGCGTGTAAGATCAGCTTTAAAAACACAGGGAATTATCAGTACCTTCAATATACTATTCTATACGTATCTAAAACATCTAGCAAAGCGGTGCTATACATAAGAAAGGTTTTATTTACTCGTCACAAAATCATTCGTCTCAAATCTCAAGCGAATAATCAACTCTCTCCCGCGCTGAAAAACTCATTTTACCAAGAAACCTACTGACTGTTACAAAGCACTGACACTGGAGACTCCTTCCATGAATCCTCATGACCAAAACATCAACGTAGTAACTAGTACACAAAAGTTCCCCCTTCCCAAAACTGCATACGGTGCCACAACGAAGACGAACTGTATGTCGATACGTGAAATTCTGGAGGGACCGGCGGACGGCGTGGCGTGGGGACGTAATGACGTGTGCTGTCACTCGATCTATGTTCTATAACACGTAAAACAGGAACATAAGAGGAATATACTAAAAGCGACTCATGTAAACGCCTTAATCGGAATATTGTCTTATTCAGAATAAGGTCAATAATTAGATTACTGCTGTCCAAATTACAGTAACCATGTAAACGTAGTTTGCTCAGCTCATAAAAACACATAGCAGGCTCCGAATGGAACATAAACCTTTGAAAGGTAACAAAAGGGTTCATACTGCTACGGCCAGGGTTCGATTCCCGGGCACGGAATGAATTTTTCCTTGTTCTTTGGATAAGGGTTCGTGTTTTATAAACGTACAGTCTATTTTCTGAAATCTAATTTCTGAAATCTGAGGAGATTCAGACTGTGCTGTTGATTGTGATGTATAGCTTTGGTCATTGGGAAAATGCTGGAGAAGAGACGAGCAGTGGTAGTAAAGCGGATTCCGAATGCTCGTAATGCTAAGCAAACAGATTTTAATCAGCTATTGTGGAGCTGACGGACTTCTCCGTCATCATGAGAGGCACGAGCTTCTCTCTGCGCTGTGTGAACAACGCCAGCTCGCTTTACCCACTTGACGTTTTTAAGTATACTTTTTCATTGCGGGTCACCGTTTCCAGTTCCCTCTGCATTTCGTCCTCGGCATAAATACTTACGGTCTGAACCTCGTCATCGGTCGTATTTTTTAAGAAACTTTGTGGCGTTGATTCGAATCGTAATAAACAACTGTTTCTGTACACACTGCAGCAGACTTAAAAATGGTGGTTGAAAAAAAAAATGCTGCATACACTCAACCAATCAGCATGCTCAGTGCCCAAGTCCCACCCCCCAAAGTTCCTGTCTTCTGAAAAAGTACCAACTTCCAAGTAGGGACTTTGCAAGGGATAAATATTTGTCCTTGCATTGGAAACCAACAAAAGTACCAACAAAAGTCCCTAGCTCCTGGGAAAGTTCCTGTGGTGGAAAAGCGGAATATGATACTGATTCTGCAAGCATTAAATCTATACACATCTGTAGTGTGTGTGTGTGTGTGTGTGTGTGTGAGAGAGAATCATGGACAAGAATTAACATGCTGAGGAGAAAAACCCCAGAAAAACCTGCTTACTTCAAACTCACCTACAATGGAAAAATTTGAACTTTATAATGCAAAAATAGAAAAACATTAATAGTGTAGGTCTTAGGATGAGGAACATGAGAAGATATCGAAACAGAAGCTGAATCAACCAGCGCTTTGACACATTAGTCTGTTTGTAGAAACCGAATCAGAGCAAAATTTATGCTTCTGGTTCGGTTCCACACTGAGCATAATCAAACCAAAACGCAAACAAGTAGAACTCGGACAGGGATTCCTCCACCGCCAACACGTCTAGTGCTTATAGTAACCAAGATCCTGAAAATATACTTCAAAAAGGAAGGAAGCTATGGAAGAGAAACTATTTCAGAGATTTGACCTTGCTCTGACCTTGACCTTGTTTGGATCAATTCCAAAAGTTAATTAGTTCATCTACTGGTCCCGATGCTAATTCCATATAAATCCTGCAAAACATTCATTCTAAAACTCGTTCTGGAGTTATTGCGCTAACGGGGCTCTCGGACGGATGCGCGAACGGACCAGCCAAAAACATCATTAACCATTTATCTGAGGGTGTGTACGGCTGAAAACGACTTCATTAATTGGTCAGAAAAACACCACCACCACAAAAAGGTAAACAAACGCGCGCCGAGCGGACATGCCCCACACGCGCGCCGAGCGGACATGCCCCACACGCGCCGAGCGGACATGCCCCGCACGCGCCGAGCGGACATGCCCCACACACATTTCCCAGCATCCCCTGGCTCACAAAAAATGCTGGAACCTACAAAAAACACACGGCATGTTTGGTTTCCTTTGAATCACTCTCACAGCAATTAAACCACGCTAGAGTTGGCAGTGGATCGAGACTACCCCATTTAGATGCTTTCAGACGGGTTATTCTGGTCCACATCCAAGTCAGACGCTCACCTGCTTGAACAAACGCTTCTTTACAGGGAAAACACACCAGGGTTCGATTCAAGCGGATTAAATGCTGCATTAAGTGAAAGGAACAATAACTTATGAACAATACTTAATAATCTACAGAGATTAGCTATGCAATTAGCGTAAAGACAGATTGTTTTCTGCTTCCGCTGCGGCGTATTGTACTTCAGTAATGCCTCCAAACTCGTCCCCATATCAGAGCTGGGGTGTGTGTGTGTGTGTGCGCGTGTGTGCGACCTGCACATGCTCTAATACTGTCAGTATGAATGGCAGCAGGGTTCCCCTGGCACCTGACTGGCCGATTTCAGGCGAGTTTGTGGAAAGTGCTGCCCTCTGGTCATCCAATCCTACACCAGATAAAAGTTGTTATTGTCCTCTTGGACCCGCGAGAGTGAAAATAACAGCGCCGCTGACACGATGCCCTCCCCGAGGTTAAAGATTACACAAACCCTCCAGCCTCCGATGATCTAATTATGCGATGACCGTTGAGTAATGATGTGTTTTTCGGCCAGCATGTCTTTTTCCATTCCTTCACGCCACGAGCTGAGAACGTTTTGTGCTGATTTCGATCTTTCAGCCGTGACCAAGGGCGATCAATGTGAGAGTCACCTGACAGGCAGGCAGGCTTTCGCCTAATCTTATCAGAGAGCAGCCGAACGAAGCCTGCAAGCCAGCGCAGCGCTGAACAGGTTTGAAACACAAGCTACCATGCACACACATAAATATAAGGAACAAAGCAAAAGCTACATCCAAAGTCCCTTTTTTCTGCTAGATTTTTGATAATCATATTCAATGGGATGCGTTTACACTGGGTGGATAGTGTCATATTTGATAACTCCGATGGTAATACCTTCCGTCCCTCCATTTTCTGTAGCACTATTCCTACACAGGGTCGCGGGGAGCCTGGAGCCTATCTCAGGGGACTAATCACAGGGTGGTAATAACTTGTAATGTTCAAAAATTCTGATTAGAATCATAATCTGCGAATATGGGCGGGAACAGGATACGACATCATCCGTCAAAACTTTCACATCAGTTGGTTTATAATTTTTCAAAGCTGTGTTGTGAAGTACAGGACAGCTCGTTGCTGCTGAAAATCAGTGCTTCAATTTTTGAAATTCTTTTCTTTTTTACTAAAAAGGTCAAGCAGTGATTATCTATAGATCATACGTCTATACGTGATACGATCATGCAGGTCAGAGTTCACCAAATTTGAACTTTTTTTAAATTTGAACGTGGCGTAGTACAGAAATTCTACGCACGAGCTCGCGTTTCCGGTCTGCCGTTTTCGGACGCGTTCGAACGGGGGTCAAGTCAATGGAGTGAAAAACCTGGCGTGACCGCGGGTTAACTTGGAGAATAACGACATGAAACAAAAGACTCGGCAAAGTCAGGCGGCAAAGATTCCCGACACGCCAACGTTTTATTCATTCGTGCTGCTTTCATCCTCTCGTCTGCTCTGGGGCGGTCAAATTTAAAAATTACGAACTTCGGATTTTCGTCGAATTGAAGATGAAAATGTGTCGGACGCAAAAACTGTACGGTCGAATTTAAGATGTGCAGCGACCACAAGCGCCGATTTTAGTTAGAACATACTCTTAAAAAAAAAAACAACACGCAAGATATTACTGCACTGACGATGTGTTTTGAAGAAGAAGAAAAATCTAGAAAGAATAGTTCCAGTGTTTCAAATAATCCAGTCGTAGTCAATAAAGTCGGGGATTGAGCCGCTTCAGCTGCGTGGACTGGAGCTAAAGCTGAGCAGTGAACGAACAGCGGTAAACTTAAGCACTTTTACTAGCGGGTTAATTAACTCACCCGAACTCATCTAATACACGTATGAGATTAATCAGACGTTTACACACAACATAAACGTAATATTACAACTCGCTTCTGCACAAAATGACGCCAACGCACAAGTGAACCTGAACTTAAGTAAAGGTGCTGGGTAGAACGCCAAGTCACAACACGCTGTCTCCGTAACAACGCTCTAAAACACGGACAAAGGAATAGCTAAAGCGTTCACGATGCTGTATTACAGCAGTGAACTCGTGATAATATTCCAGGAGATCCGCTTTCCACAACAAGGCCAGTTTTCACAGCTTTAAGTGAACATCTAAGATTTGCGAATATCTGCTTTAATTATTGCATTTTCTCGCCAGCTAAAATGCTGCTGACTCGTATTTCGATGCCGTTTTAAATTCAGAATAAAACTGACTGAAATGAATAAATACAGCATGACAAAATATTGATTAGCTTTTAAGGATATTTGATGTCAAAAGTCAAAAACTGAACTCTGCTTTTATACATCGTTACATCAGTGGCATAAAATGGTCTTAAAATGACATCACTGTCGTCGTGGTTCACGATTATTTCTAGGACACTATATCGTCCAACAGAAGTAGTTCTCGTGACAGGCCTAATTCCTATGTTCCTACACGCAGCCCATTGACAGGACAAATAAGAAGTCAGATTGTGGAAAACAGACTAATATCTAGCAAAATAAAAGTGTGACAGTGTGTGAAAGGGGGGGGGGGGGGGGACACGCTACGGTTGCAATGGCTTGTGAAGTCCTGTTTAAATAAGGAATAATGCACACGTGGTCATGCTGTCATAGGAAAATAATCAATGACGTGGTGGTGTGATGAAGCCTGACGCAGAAAGTTAGTGTTACCACCCCGAAGTGGAATATTTTCCAATATCAGCATTTTTTTAACTGCTCGTGTGCCAAAACAAATCTGCAAATTTGTTTCTTATTCGTTAAATAACGCCACATCATATTAATATAGTGGAACGTCAGTTAAACAAGTAAGTTCCTGTTATTACTTACATAAAAACCAGCTATAAACAGTCACCTTCTCTGGTCCCTCTTTACTCTCTCGACGTTAATAACTCCAACAATAACTTGTTGTTACCCAGAACCAAAAGCCCTCTCTCCCAAAGACGATTCCTTATTGGAAAACTTACACGATTACAGCTTTCCCTCGGACTGTTACGAAAGAGCTGACGCTGGAGGCTCCTCCAGGGAAAAACAAAACAAAAACAAATTTAAAAAAATAAATAAATAAAAAAAAAATAAAAAAAAACTCTTCACACATCAAATTTTTTTTTGCATCCATTTATGTGGCAGGTTTCACCACCGTGCAAGCCGTTTGTATGGAAACGGTAATATATTAGAACAAACGTGATGCGCTATCTGAGCTGCTCGTACAGAAAAATAATCAACACTTCCTAAGCAATCAGATTTGAGAATTCAACGCCGCTGCTGTATGAACGACGTTATTATGACGTTACTATGAAGACCTCGGTAGTCTAACCTTGCACCTTTGAAAATGTCGTCTTGTTCTAAGCAGTTACAAGATCAGAGACATCAACCACGGCTCTTCTAATCGTTACTTTCCCGTGGTATTTCCTTCAAGGAGTGAAATACTGCTGTTGGAGCGATTCGTACCGGCTTAAATTTTGGGAATAGTTTATTTGAGTAATATATGTGTGTGCGCACATGCTCATTCTTAGCATTCATAAACACAGTTCAATAGACTTGTAAACTTTAGAACGAATGAAACCTCTAGTACAAGTGTTTAACCCCCAGCACCATCTACCACAACAACAGGTTCATCCTGTTTCAGTCTCTTACATGTACATAACCCTCACTCTTAAGCAATAACAGGAAGCCGGGCTTCATGCTGGGAACTGTCCGTACCTGTTGATGATGGTACTGCAAGGCTCCCATACCGACTTGGCCACGCCCCTGCATTCCCATTGGATATCGGTGTGGAGCGGGAGCTCCGTATGGCTGGCCGGAGTAGGCTCCGCCCGGCTGCGGCTGCTGCTGCTGCTGCTGAGAATAAGGGCTGTTTGCCATGCTGTAAAGCTGGGAGCGCTTCATGGCCATGGCGTCCATAGGTGCCACCTGTGGAGAGAGAGTTTCAGTGATTAGTATCACGTACATATATAGTAGGGCCTATTCTATACATAACATCTGCTAATATTAACATTCGAATTCCCAAATCCTGCTGATAAAAGCACTGAGAACTATTTAATGTTTGATAGTTTAAAAAAACCAAAAAAAACAAAAACACAACAACAAAAAACACATTGCCATTTAAAAAAAAAAAGAATACACTGTAAGGTGTTAATAATGACAGATTTCTATTTGAAGTGTCAGGATAGTGATGTTCATTTGGACACACAGTGTGAACCAGACCGGGTATATTTGCTGCTGTATGGAGAGACGTCTAAATGTTTATAAGTCCTTTATAGAAGACCATTATAAGTGGTTTTTCTACGAGAGAAGAAAGAAAAAAAAAAAAAGGATGAATTTAACAATAATAGATCAAGCCCTGTTTATCTAAAACGATTGGTATCTTATTTACCACAAAAAATTACACCGGCTGATAATTGTTCCTTAGCTACATAAAATTAACATTTGATAACGTTCATATCTGCCAGCTCCGAATAAATAGATATCTTTTGGGTTTTGTTTTTAAACAGAAGATAAACAAAGCACGGTTCACAAATCAACCCTGGTCCTTAGTAGTGCATTTTCAGTTAACTCCTCAGCCAAATATAAGCTACCCAGCGGTTGAGGAGCCCGATTTAGCAAGTTAGGCCTTTTATAGAGGGACAAAACTGACAGGAATTTGAACATTTACCTCAGATATATTTGCAAATTAATAAGAAAAGACTCTTTATGAGTAAAATAATGCTGTAATTACACTTAGCCTTGATTGCTAAGCAAATATGTATGTACCCAGTCATATTGAGAAGCATTTCGTCGCACAACTTGTGAAGTCTGAGCTAACAAAACGTTTACTTCACGTAAATACAAGACTGCTTGAGCGTAGCATTTAGACAGGGACAAGGCAGCTAGATACGGCGAACTAGAATTTACTGAGCAGGATTTTTAAACGATTCGTTGGACTCGTATCGGCCGCTTTTCGGAAAATATAACGGAGTCGCACTTTTTTTATTTTTATTTAATTTTTGTAAATAAAATGTTAGTTTTCTAATGAAAGAAATGAATGTCGGCATGATTATATTTTTGTCTACAACACCGATTTCAATCATTTAATCACACACCTTCAGATCAAAAGCTTTTTAAGATCATGAGAACAAATCTTTGACTGGAATTGTAGATCAGTCTGTACGGGATTTTGCAGAGGTTTTTTTTTGTGATTGTTGCGGCTAAAAATTCTTGATTTTACCGCGGCTTTTTTCAACATTTGTGACGAATTTGTGAAGTTTTTTTGTGCTTGATTTTGCGGAAAACTACTTGTACTGGCGAAATTGCGATTGCGCAAAATCGTTTGGCTCGGCCTTTCACGGTGATGTTTGTTGGGCTAAATGAGGCCTTTCAGCTGTACTCATGTTCGACACACGGTGAATCAAAAGACGGCTGAATCCACGTCGTGATGACGTCACATGACGCGTCTCAGCCCAAATCTGAGGAAAATCTGCGTTGATTTTGAAGAGACGCGAGCTCCTCCGATTTCCTCGATTTGGCGTTCGTTTCTGCGACCGTGAAATCCTGAAGGGACTGAAACGAGGCTAACGTTTTAACGAGCGCGTTAACAATCAGTATGTGATATAAAGCTGCAGTTAAAGAAAATCAATCAACAACTTCTCGTACAGACAGACATGCCATCATTCCTGACCTCGATGGGCTGAAGACGACGCTGAAAAGCCGGCGAGTGCAGAAATTTAGGGCAGTGTGCCATACACTGATTAGGAGAGTCAGACTCGCTCTCCAGTGAGCAGGATTCGCCAAAAAAAAAAAGAAAAAAAAAAAAAGAGCAAGAGCCATCCAAGCTAATCTTCTCACATCACGTCCAAATTCGGGGCAATTTGGAGCGGCACTTACAGAAAATGTGTGCAATTGAGAACGCCTGTGAAGGCACTTTAAACTAGCAGTCTGAGTGTCAGCAACCAATGTCCTGGCACACTGCAATTTTCACTCACTCCCTTTTCTCCCATTTCTTTCCTTTTCTAAATCTCTCTCACACACACACACACACGGGCACATACAATACAGGGAAAAGAAAAGAAAAAAAACACATTTTTGAAGAAAAATCAACTTGTAGCATCAATTCTAGCAACCAGAATAAACCTCCGCATCACACGATTGGCTGGAGGATGCGGTAAACACGTCTCTGATGTGCAGTTACAATACGTAGCTAGCTGAGGTGTACTAGAAAAACAGCAGCATGGTAAGATTTTAAAACAGAGAATAGAAAATAGGAGAAGGGGAAAACGCAGAGTCAAAAGTCCATGGATTTTTACATTTAAAATGTTCAAATTCGCGATTTTTACGATCATAGAAATGAACGCAAACTCAAGCAAACTCCACAATATTCAGAGAGCGTGTAATTTTTCTAAGTCACTGCGGATTTGGGGTCGAGACGCTTCGTGTGACTTCGTCACGACGCGCGTTCGGCCGAACCGCCTCTTCGATTCAGGTGCTCCGAACACGAGTACAGCTAAAAAGTTCTCGTTTACCAACGGACACCACTGCGAAAGAGCGCGCAGAACAGTTCCGTGTCAAATCGAGTGTCTTTGGCCGCAACGATCACAAAAACCTCAGCGAAATCCTGTAGGTTACGGGACACTTCAGAAGATCATCACGATCACAATATAAAAATAATCATCTTTAAAATGCTGGACTCAAAATCTCAAAGCACTTTACATAGAAATGATTCGGAAATGAAAACTCATTTATGATAAAGCGTATCAAACAAATGAGATATAACTCACTCATGAATTGACTATAAATCTATGAACCTTACGCATGAATCATATATACAGTGGTGCCTAAAAGTTTGCATACCCCTTGCAGAATCTGCTAAATCTTAATACTGTTCACAAAATAAAACGATCATAAAATTCCCATGTTGTTATTTATTTAGTTCTGTCCTGAATACGCTATTTCACATAACAGATGTTTACATAAAGTCCACAAGACAAGATAATATCTGAATTTATGAAAATGAACCCGTTCAAAAGTTTACACACCCTTG